>NC_065435.1:31605946-31885946 GCF_024364675.1 Aethina tumida
TGATTATTCGAGAGCATCCATGGTCTATTGCATCAAGAGAAAAAGTGAAACGTTTGGTAAATTCAAGGAATTTGTTGCAATGGCTGAGGCACTTCATGGCTCAAAGGTGTCAAAATTGAGACATGGTGGCGGTGGTGAATATACGTCAAACGAATTTAAAGAATACTGCAAACAAAAGGGTATTCAGATGTTAGTCACCGTTGGTTCAGTATCTGAACGTTTAAATGAAACGCTGCAAAACAAGGCTACGACAATGCTTTTGGCCAGTGGGATGGAAAATAAGTTTTGGAATGAAGCAATTATGTCGGCAAATTATATCAAAAATCGATCGCCAACGAACGCGGTTGGAAAGCAGTTTAAAGACAAGACACCAGCAGAAATTTGGTTTGGAAAGAAACCGGAGCTGTCAAACCTTCGAATATTTGGTTCTGAATGTTACAATCATATTCCACATGAAAAGCGGTTGAAATTACAAGCAAAAGCAACAAAATGTATTATGCTTGGTTATGGTGCGACGTTTGGTACGTATTGACTTTGGGATATTAAACAACAGAAGCTAATTTTTAGTCGAAATGTAACATTCAATGAATCATCGGTATTAAATCGATCAAAGTTAGTAGAGATAATCGGTTCAGAGGCAGTTACAGATAGTGGGAGTACGTGTGACGGTAAAGCAGTTCAACCAAATGATGATGAACAGTCGCGTACTGATAAAACTGGAGAAATCCACAGTACTAATTTGGATTGTGTTGGTAACGGCGTTTATTTGGATAACATGGGTATCAGCGAGGTAACTCAACGAAAGAGCGGGAGAGTAAGAAAGGCACCGCTACGTTACAGTAATTATGCACCTGAATGTGATGCGCATATGGCACTATCATCTATCGAAGGTGAATCACTAGTGTTATCAGGTCTGAGTGGGAATAAGCAATCAATTGTGAGATGCAGTCGTTAGCAAAGAACAATACTAGGTCTATTTGCGACTTACCTAGAGGAAGAAAAGCAATCACAAATAATTGAAATGTCTTTATGATTCGGATTGCCTTCATTCTATTCTATTGAGAGGCGGTGTTAATATAAACAATAAAATAGAATAAAGTAAGTTAAAAAACAATAACAATTGACAAATGAAGGCGATCGAGGTAACCTTGGTGATCAAGAAACAGTGAGAGTCAGTTTGAGAGAAACAGCTCAAGAGCACAGTAGCAGTTGTCTTTTTTGTTGATTCATCCTTTGTATTTCAATTAATTGATTGAATAAATTACTGCAATTTCTTGCATATTCTCTGAAAAGTAAGTAACAACAGCAAAATTCGGCAAAGAGCTACACCGATATCAGACCCCTAAATGGAGTTAGACATAACGTTCGTCCTTCTGTTTGAATTTAGTTATAAGAGTTGCCATATTCAGACAAAAGAGAAGAGTTGTTAATTTGGCTGGCAACCTCGGTTACTAAACCAATAAACCATGTGTAGTGTCCGCGTTTGTTTACCAACAAACTTTAATCAGTTCAAACTTTTATTTCATACGAACCACATCTCTCTGAAGTTGCTTCTACGCTTCAATTCAAAATTATTAGTTAAATATTCTCGCTTTTATTAATGAGTCCCTGCCTCATTGGAAATGATAATCGGAAGAAATACTTGTGTATAGTAATGCTAGAAGTACGATGCAAAAGGCAAATGATGTAAAGATTGTAGTGGCCCAAGAATTGGATTTAAATGTAAGTATAATTTTCATCTGCATTCAAGATTTTTATAACTAATGACATATTTTATGTTAAAACACACACAATTAAATTATTTAATTTAAATGAAAAACAAATAAAATTGGTATATTTAATATGATTAATCTTTAATAATTTTATATATCTTTTTTAAGGTATTTTGACGATTCGTTGGGCACGAGGAGTTACTGACACATGGAAAGGCTGATTACCATCATATAAATGAAGATGAAATGAGCCATGACAAAACCTGACGACATCGGAAAATATTTTCTCTGAGGCTATGAAATATGAAAAAAAATCCAAAAAATCCGAAAAAAGTACAAGAAAAAATCACAATAAAGAAGAAAACAGCATTACCAAGAAACCGTCTTCAAAAATTCTACCAAAAAGGTTGAGGTCTAGAATGTTCCCGTTGGAGTTCCACATATCTATCTCTGTATATAGCAGGTACTTTCATTTTATGGAAATGTTTCCATAGTGTGGATCTAGGTTTCAACTCATCTATCATCTGAGAATGAAGCTTGTTTATAGCAATTATAATTTTAGATTAGTGCCGAAGTAATTCTTCCTTAAATTTTAATCTGTACTGTAATCACTAAATGTGTTTCCTAAAAAAATATGTTGCATATAACTTTTAAGTACCTCCACTGAATAGTTGAAGGTTAAAAAAATCGACAATGGGTCGAATCCATTTATTAACAACCAAACTTATATTAAATTAACCACATAACTTAAAGGTAAACAAAGTAGTTTTATTTGAAAAGTTATATTATATATGAATATTTGGGAATCACATTTATAGTAATTTAGTATAGGTTGAAATATAAGGAAGAATTTCATTCGAAACAGTTCTACCATTTAGTATAACTCATCTCATCTCGATATTTCTTTGCTCTGTCAATTTGTTGACACTGTGGATTCAAACGAATAGAATTATACCAAAAAATATAACTGAACCACAACATGATGTAATATTAATACAATGCAAGATCAATTCAAATTTACTTGAAAGACGACAACGTGTTTCTAAACTACATATTTCGAATTAGGATTAATTGAATTAACCATAACTCTTGCCTATAATTGGACAGGGTGACATGCTATAAGGTGACGTAATCTTAGCAACATAATTGTTATTTTCTTTTATTTGACAAACAAACTTCCTTCGTTTCTATTGAAACATGAAAGTCTGCAAAACGTTACTCAATCCAATACTCACTCCCAAATGTCCGTTTATTTTTGTAATTACTAATTAATTAAAATATTATTTATGTATACATCAGGCTAGTTATCTTCCTTTCAATTTCATCCCTCACCTCTCTTAGCAACAAAATATATATCGGCATATAAGTATAAAGTTAACAATGTTAACAAAAACAATTTCTATTCACATGTTAATTATATGCAGAATCACAGACAGTATTTCTTTGATTCAAAATAAATATCAACGAGAGATCTGCAACTGATTTGATTTCAGTGACTCGTCATCGAAACCTTCAGACAGTAGGTTGCTATTATTGTAAATGTTTAAATATTTCACCTATTTAAATCAAAAGATAATTCACGTAGTTGATTCTTTAAGCAAGAATTAGTGAGCGGCAAATTTCAACTAAGTACTGAATTTTTTCTATCACGTTTGGTTGGATTATTACCCTCAAACAACACTAAGATATCAATCTTTCCAAATTTGCTAATTTTATGTCAAAATTTAATTAGATTCCTCATCTCTAGATGACAACTTCAAATAATGTCAACACATTTTATTAACAAAATCATGAAAAAGTGATTTCTACTTTACAATTTTCTGATTTGCAATCTTTGTTCAGATGAAATTTATAATTTGTTTGCGCATATATATTTTAAGTGTCTCCACGTTTTCTTGAGAGCTGACAAATTGGACAACTTGGCCTTAGTTGCTGATTTATAATCGCGATTATAGGAACCTGGGATCCTATTAAGTAGTACTTTTCTAAAAAATCTTTATAAACTTTCAAGAAGTGAAACACAATTTACTTTATCTTGAATGTCTATAGGAGCATAAACTTTTTTTTCATTTATGATATTATTATCATTATTACAGATATTTTAGAAGAATACTGCTTAATAGGATACAAGGCTCCGCGATGTGTGGTAGTATAAAATGATCTTCTATGATCAGTATCGCGATTAAATAATCAGCGAATAAGCAGAACAAAAATATTCCATCTTTAGTTCTCGATGTTGTCAGTGTGTTGTCAAATCACGCATACTCTCAAGAAAATATGGAGACACCAAAAATATATAAGCACCAAAGTAGATGAAAATTTTAGCAGAACTGAAAGCCATTAATTATAAGTTTCAACCAAACTAAGATTGCAAATCAATATTTACGCAGAAAATTGTAAAATAGTAATCACTATTTTATGATTTGGTTTATGAATTGTGTTGATATTATTTGAATTTGTCATCCAGACATGAAGAATCTAAATAATGTGCGATATAAAAGTATCAAATATGGAAAGATTAGTATATCATTTGAGGGTGATAACCAATGGTGAAAAAGAAAGTGCATAGTTGAAATCTGTCGCTCAGTTATTCAAGCTGAGAGAATCACCTACGTGAATTTACTGTTGATTTAAAAAGGTGAAATATTTAAAAAGTTACAAAAATAGCAACTTCCTGTCTGAATATTTATATTACGTGCCCTGAGAGTCACTGAAATCAAATCAGTTGCAGATCTCTCGTCGACATTTATTTCAAGTTTCAATAGCAACCAATTGTTTGTAAAAAAATAAAATAACATTTATGTTGCTAAGATTACGTTTCTATGTAATTTAGAACAAAGTTGTCTTCTCCCAAGCAAAACTTGATTTGATTCTTATATTGTATAAATATTTCACCAAATTGTGGTTCAGTTATATCTTTTCTTATAATTCTATTCGTTTTAATCCACAGTGTCAGCAAACTGACAGAGCAAAGGAATATCGTGATGATTTTTCGATTTGATATAATATTGTTGATGGTAGAAATGTTTCGAATCAATCTCATCCTTATATTTCAACCTACACTGGAAGACTATAAATGAGATTCACAAATAATTAAATATAACTTAACTTTACAAATAAAATTGCTTAGTTTAACTTAACAGCGGCGTTTACTAGACAAGGAATCGCACTTTCGGTCAGAAAAGGACGCAAAACAAAACATAGCCCGTAATGTGGTGCCGCCACGAAATCAAACAAACATTCGGTTTTAAAACGTTCGTGTGCACAATTTTTTTCATGGGACAGGACCGCACTCGAGATCTCATATTTATAACGAATTTATTGGTTGTAAATAGATTATGAAATTTATAATAGTAATGAATTCTTAATATATTTTTATTAATTAAAATTATATAAAATTAATATATGATACAATAATATATATGAAAAGTATAATAATGTATACAGTTACTAATGGGGTTTGTGTCGTATAGTTAGTTCTAAACCAATCACATTTTATCATATAAACAAATATAATAAATACGATATACAAATACGGATGTCGATTTACAATCTATTATTAATTTAAAAAAATGATCTCAAAGTTAATCTTTAATCGATTCTTATTGTTTCGATTTTGATTGTGTAGGATAGTGACCTTATCTCTAAATTTGCATTTAGTACATACTCTTGGCGCCACGAAAATTACTTTCGCACCCTTAGAGTGAGGAGTGATTCAAACCAGTGTATGTGACCTGCGTGTATTTTTGTGTCGAAATTTAAGTGAAATGTGATAACATCAACAAAACGGATGGAATTTTTCTGTTCGGGTAGTACTTGAGTTAAGTGGTCAATGAGAGGGGTGCGATTCAGTATACGTTTAAAACGAGCCAGAAATTTTAGTTCAGTTTTGGTGGTTGAAGAAACAGTCACAGTTTCAAACAAAGAAACAAATTAGTCCTATTTTAGTCGTGAGCCAAAGTGTAATTTATTGTAAACTCTTAAAGGTAAGTTTTTTATTCAATTTTTGATTTATATTGCTGTATTATTGTTTAGTATATATATTTGTTAATTCATGTCATCAATTAATTGATTTTTACTTGTATATGTCACAATTTTGATATTATTTCATATTTTTGTGTCCTTGGTTTTCCATTGGTTGCATCTATATTCCATGTTCATTGTTTGTTGTTGGTTTTTCTCCCAGTGAAATTATGAATAAAGAATGATTTATTTGAAGAATGTATTAGTTTATTTCAAATCGAATTTAGTGAATTTAATATAAATATCATAGTTTTAAATTTTTATTACATATATAGTATATAGTCGGCTGCAGAATGGCATTACCACCCCAAGGTCGAGTTTATGTAATTAAATTAACTTTATAAAATTGGAATATCAAGTGACACATAATTATGAAATTTAAAATCAAAGAAGCATGAACCATTGTATATTATAATGTATTTATATATAACAGTATACAATAATAAAATAAAAGCAATATTAATTCTAGAAAATGCCGAAAACGCGTAGATTTGCTTCTTGGTCTAAGAGACGTGGAAAAAAATCAAAAGTTCAAGTAAATGTACAAAGAAAAAGGGAAGTAGAGAAAATAGGATCATATATTGTGGATAAACTTTTAGAACGAGTTGAGAATTATAAAGAATCTACCCAATGTTCCCGATATATTTTCAATTCACGTCCAAACGAAGAAGCTCTTAGTCCATGTGGTACAACAACCCCGTTACGTTCTGTTAGAACTAAGTCTAATTTAACCCCATTCAAAAGTGAAAGAAAAACGTTTTCAGAAATAAATGAAGATTATGAACGGTACGTTTTTATTCAAATTGGCAAAATTCATCTTTTTTGGAAACCATATCTGACGGCGACGACTTAATTAGTATTATTTTAGAATTGAAAATTTTCCTTTGGATATAGAAGTTGTTCCTGAAATCAATTCATTGACAGGTTATCGAATTGTAGATATCAGATACTTCCTAAATATAACAACTAAAATTCAAGTACAACACAACAAGAGGTGCACTGGTGGACAATTAGTTTATTTAAAAGAAGTGCGATGTGGGTTAAGAAGCACATTTATTTTAAAATGCAACATTTGTGACAAAGAAGTATCAGTTTCAACAGAAAATCCGAAAACAAGGTCCAGCAGCTGTATGGGGAACATTTTCAGTAGGAAGCACCTACGCACATTTAATGGAATTATTGAAAGTAATGGATATTCCATGTTTATCTAAAAATTTGTATTATAAAATTCAAAATGAATTGGATCAGGTGTGTTATAGTACCATTACTGAAATTTTTATTGTTTTTATACATGAAATATTATATGTATGGAAAGAATCATTATGGCTTGCTTTGGAAGAAGCTGGAAAATTAGAACGTGAAGCTGCAATTAAGGAAGGACATGTAGATTCACATGGCATTCCATATATAACTGATGGATATTTAGATGGAGGATGGTCTAAACGAAGCTATGGACATACGTATAATGCAAATTCTGGAGCTGTAAGTTTATAATATATTCGGATATGTAACAAATAACATTTTATGTTATAATTTGTAGGCTGTTATAATAGGGAAAACAACAGGAAAAGTATTATTCGTAGGTTTAAGGAATAAATACTGTTGTATTTGCGCTAGAGCCGAAAACAATAATGAAGCTGCTAAAACATATATTTGTTTTAAAAATTGGTCCGGTTCATCATCTTCAATGGAACAGGATATAATAGTGGAGGGATTTAATAACAGCATAGAAATGCATGGGTTCAAATACTTAAAATTTATTGCAGATGGTGATTCCTCAGTTTTTAAAAATATTAAAGAAAAGGTACCATATGGACACGAGGTAAACTTGTAATATAAAATAATAGTTAGATAAGTTTTACAAATATTTACACAATACTTTTTAGGTTGTTAAAATTGAATGCATGAACCATGTATTAAAAAATTTCAGTAAAAACCTTTACAAAATTAAAAAAGATACTCAAGGGGTCCCTGTTGATGCCAGAAAGATGTTAAAAAGCGATACTATTAATGAACTAAATAAATCAGTTCAATCTGCAATTTACGCAAATACAGGATCCAGAAAATCTAAGAGCCGATATTAGAAATTCAATATATCACGTTTATGGTAATCACAGTGCTTGCAAACAGTATTTGTGCACCAATACTGGAGACGTTTCTAATGATCGAACAACTCAACTTATATCTTCTGGCCTGCATCACCATCTTTTTGGTGCTATTGAGCAATTATTAATGAAGGCTGATTTACTTCTTGATAAAGAAACCAACAATAAAGCAGAAATTTTTATGAATATAATGGCTCGTTTCAATATGGGAAAAAGATTGAACTTGATTCAAAGAAATTCATTTCAAATACGAGCTCATTTAAGCGTCCTCTCTTACAATTATGGTTCAGATTGGCATACAAAACCTTGGAAATCATATTTTAATGAAAGTCCAGGTAAAAATCTAAAAAAATTTATAAGTGCTCAGGGTAATGAAAAAGAGCGGAAGCGCAAAAATCCTTATGATAGGGAATCTGTAAAAAAAAGGATCAAATTTTCAGGAGATTCTAACTATGGTCCTAACATAGCGGAAACATATGTTTCAGATAGTGATATCAACTCAGCAGTACAAAATTTGTGCGAACGTTTGAAGGTGGTATATGCTTTATGTATATATACATATATACTCCTACTTCTAACCCTAACACCAAGCCTTCCTCCCGACCAGCCACCCCACACCTCCAAAACGCAGAAGTCTTCCACAAAGTGGGATACGCCTATGGAGGTGTTCTCGAAATCCTGACGACGCACCCCTGTGCTCACCGAAAGGACACGGAAGCACTGGAAGTATTTGTTTCCATTAAGGTCAAAATACAAAAGTTAATAGTTAGAATATGCCTGCTTACAAGGCGACGTGGAATGATAATGCAAGGTACTCAGTAAAACGCTTATTGACTATCTTACAACATTGGTGGGCTCTGCTCTTACAACTTAACTCTGTTTCTATAACTACGCTCTTCTGTTGTTTTTATTCTCCGTTGTCATCACAACCGTTATACACGATGTCTAGATATTCTAACATAACTTGCCTCGAGTGAATTGGACCAATGATGAGTAAGTATAGTGTTTGCATGAGTACTGAGGTTTACACTTTAAACCATCAATTATCATTGGTTGATTGTGTCTTATGAAATTTTATACAATATGTTCCTACTTTATCTACATGTAAAAAAATTAAAAACTAAGTTTCCTAAGTTGTTCTCTAAAGAGCTTATAAAATTAACTATTCGTTATTCATTTGTAGACATTTGAATTCCATTCCCATAAACAAATTTCAATGTTTTATT
This sequence comes from Aethina tumida, assembly GCF_024364675.1. NCBI lineage: Eukaryota > Metazoa > Arthropoda > Insecta > Coleoptera > Nitidulidae > Aethina > Aethina tumida. The sequence goes on from NC_065435.1 coordinate 31,615,013, forward strand.
TATTAATTCGTTATTCATTTGTAGATATTTGAATTTCGTTGTCATAAACTAATTTCAATTTTGTTCATTAAATCAGGTAGACCAAAAAGTTTTCTTTACTTGTTTACCAACAAACTTTAATCAGTTCAAACTTTTATTTCATACGAACCACATCTCTCTGAAGTTGCTTCTACGCTTCAATTCAAAATTATTAGTTAAATATTCTCGCTTTTATTAATGAGTCCCTACCTCATTGGAAATGATAATCGGAAGAAATACTTGTGTATAGTAATACTAGAAATGAAACAGATCGTATCAAACTGTTATTTTTAGGGAATATTTTTGTCTAAATTCATTAATTTACTTACAGGAATCCCAACTAAACAAAGAATAAGTACTTTAATTAATTTGTTTTCAGAATAAATTAAGATTGAAACTTAAAGTATGATGCAAAAGGCAAATGGTGTAAAGCTTCTAGTGGCCCAAGAATTGGATTTGAATGTAAGTATAATTTTCATCTGTATTCAAGATTTTTATAATTAATGACATATTTTATGTTAAAACACACAATTAAATTATTTAAATTAAATGAAAAACAAATAAAATTGGTATATATAATAAAATTAATCTTTAATATTAATTTTATATATCTTTTTTAAAGTATTTCGACGATTCGTTGGGCACGAGGAGTTACGTTCACATGGAAAGGCTGATTACCATCATATAAATGAAGATGAAATGAGCCACGACAAAACCTGACGACATCGACAAATATTTTCTCTGAGGCTATGAAATATGAATAAAAATCTAAGAAATCCGAAAATAGTACAAGAAAAAATCACAATAAAGAAGAAAACATCATTACCAAGAAACCGTATTCAAAAGTTCTACCAAAAAGGCTGAGGACTGGAATGTTTCCATTGGAGTTCCACATATCTATCTCTGTATATAGCAAGTACTTCCAATTTATGGAAATGTTTCCATAGTGTGGATCTAGGTTTCAACTCATCTATCATCTGAGAATGAAGCTTGTTTATAGCAATTATAATTTTAGATTAGTGCCGAAGTAATTTTTCCTTAAATTTTAATCTGTACTGTAATCACTAAATGTGTATCCTAAAAAAATATGTTGCATATAACTTTTAAGTACCTCCACTGAATAGCTGAAGGTTAAAAAAATCGACAATAGGTCGAAACCATTTATTAACAACCAAACTTATATTAAATTAACCACATAACTTAAAGGTACACAAAGTAGTTTTATTTGGAAAATTATATTATACATAAATATTTGGGAATCACATTTATAGTCATTTAGTGTGGGTTGAAATATAAGGATGAATTTGATTCGGAACAGTTCTACCATTTAGTATAACTCATCTCATCTCGATATTTCTTTGCTCTGTCAATTTGTTGACACTGTGGATTCAAACGAATAGAATTATACCAAAAAATATAACTGAACCACAACTTGATGTAATATTAATACAATGCAAGATCAAATAAAATTTACTTGAAAGACGACATTCCTCACCTCTCTTAGCAACAAAATATATATCGGCATTTAAGTATAAAGTTAACAATGTTAACAAAACCTTCAGACAGTAGGTTGCTATTGTTGTAAATGTTTAAATATTTCACCTTTTTAAATCAAAAGATAATTCACGTGGTTGATTCTTTAAGCAAGAATTAGTGAGCGGCAAATTTCAACTAAGTACTGAATTTTTTCTGTCACGTTCGGTTGGATTATTACCCTCAAATAACACAAAGATACCAATCTTTCCAAATTTGCTAATTTTATGTCAAAATTTAATTAGATTCCTCATCTCTAGATGACAACTTCAAATAATGTCAACACATTTTATTAACAAAATCATGAAAAAGTGATTTCTACTTTACAATTTGCTGATTTGCAATCTTTGTTCAGATGAAATTTATAATTAATAGCTCTATCATTTGTAATTTTGTTGAAATTTTCATCTACGTTTGTGCATATATATTTTAAGTGTCTCCACGTTTTCTTGAGAGCTGACAAATTGGACAACTTGGCCTTAGTTGCTGATTTATAATCGCGATTATAGGAACCTGGGATCCTATTAAGTAGTATTTAAAATTTAAATTTTAAAAAATCTTTATAAGCATTCAAGAGGTGAAACACAATTTACTTTACCTACTTGCACCATATTTGCTTTAAAATAAAGTTCAAATCGTGGTGGTGAATCAAAACTTGAAGATTGTGATGCACAATATAAATTGAACTTTGCGAATGTTATTTGATGGGATAAGAACCCTTTAGAAGATAAATAAAAGTTGCTCAAGTTTTTTGTGCTCTTCGCAATAACTTAATGAACAAGTTTAGAAGGTAAATTTACCAAAAAATAGTTTTGTACATAATCTGGATTCAATAGCAACGAAGGCAGTTTGTTTATCAAACAAAAGAAACACATTCAATATTCATACATTCTTCCTTTCTATTTACCTGGAAGAATATCATCATCTAACACATGTCTGATCGGTATTCCAAATAAATGCTTTTCTAAGAAAATTGTGTCTCAATTCTTGACTCTGTTATAGCGTAAGCTTTATTTTCAATAATAAGATGTTTTTTCGCATTGTAAATTAAATTGTTTCAGAAGAATGTTTCACTGTTAACTGTCACAGGAGGATAGCTCCGTCATTATTATTATAGAATCCTGAGTTCAGAATCTCTCGACAATTTAGAATATCATCTTTCTATATTTGGTATCGCCAATATAAAATCGACCAACAAGCAAAATGAAATAACTGAAATATCAGTTGTCAGTCAGTTGTCAAAACAAACGTACAGGTCCAGAGTTCTCAAAAACTTATTCTCCTGTTTTAAGAAATTGTTAGTAAATAATTTCATTATTTTTTCCATATGGTATTACTCAAGCCTTAACCATTATGTTAAACCCTACACATTTTCCATTTAAATTCAATCCATTGATGTTAATCATCAAATTTGACTCTTTTAAGAAATTATGTGTTATGAATTACATCTGAAATAAATTGATGGCGTGTATGTAGTTGTTGAGTTTTTGAATGATGAGATACCTAGTGTTCTCAAGTTTCACAGCATCTCTTGAATGTTGAAATTGTTAATATTTCAAATTAAGTTGTAGGAACAATTCCCTTAGATACATAATTTATCGCAGTTAATCAAGGCGGAATATTGTTAATATTAATAACGAAATATATCTATTTTAGAGCTCTGATTTCAAATAGTGTTAATTAGTCATGAAATTCTCGAAAATCAAGTCACATGAAAAATTCCCGTGGGCTTTAATTTTGCTGAAACAAAATATTACCAATCATATTAAAATTCATTTAAGTAAAGTTAGGCATATGATATATTATCAAAACACCAAGATGTCTTAGAAACTGTAAAAAAGAATTCCGATTTGTATATATATCAAAAGTTAATCAAAGTTATACAATATTACATAGTACAGAGAGTATTTAGTGTACAATATCGTGTTATTTATACCTCCCCTTTGGTTGACTGAATCAGTGTACTACAACGCCGTATAATCAAATTGAGTCATCCCTAATTAAAAATCGCTCCATTATTTACCTTCTTTCAAAAAAACCTTTGGTCACTGTGTTTTTCAATCTCTTCTACAATATGATTTATTCAATCAATTTTTGAAGATAATATTTGCAATACCCTCAAAAATTATTTCTTTTTACAGATGGCAAATTTAAATAAAGCATCCTAAGAACTCCATGTACATCCCATCGCATATGGAGAGTTACTACCACGATTTTAACATATTTTTGAAGCAAGTATGGAGCATATAGGTAAAGCAAGTAAATTGTGTCTCACTACTTGAATGTCTATAGGAGCATAAACTTTCTTTTCAATTATGATATTATTATTATTATTATTGCAGATATTTTAGAAGAATAGTGCTTAATAGGATACAAGGGTCCGCGATGTTTGGTAGTATAAAATACCTTCATTCTATGATCAGAATCGCGAATAAGCAGAACGAAAATACTCCATCTTTAGTTCTCGATGTGTGTTGTCAAAACAGGCATACTGTCAAGAAAATATGGAGACACCAAAAATATATATGCACCAAAGTAGATGAAAATTTTAGCAGAACTGCAAATGATAAAGCCATTAATTATAAGTTTCAACCGAACAAAGATTGCAAATCAATATTTACGCAGAAAATTGTAAAATAGAAATTACTATTTTATGATTTGGTTTATAAGTTGTGTTGATATTATTTGAATTTGTCATCCAGACTTGAGGAATCTAAATAATTTGCGATATAAAATTATCAAATATGGAAAGATTAGTATATCATTTGAGGGTGATAACCAATGTTGAAAAAGAAAAATTCAGTGTATAGTTGAAATCAGTCGCTCAGTTATTCAAGCTGAGAGAATCACCTACGTGAATTTACTGTTGATTTAAAAAGGTGAAATATTTAAACAGTTACAAAAATAGCAACTTACTGTCTGAAGGTTTAGATTACGTGCCCTGAAGGTCACTGAAATCAAATCAGTTGCAGATCTCTCGTCGACATTTATTTCAAGTTTCAATAGCAACCAATTGTTTGTCAAAAAATAAAATAACATTTATGTTGCTAAGATTACGTTTCCTTATGACATATGTCACAAGTATGTAATATAGAACAAAGTTGTCTTCTCCCAAGCAAAACTTGATTTGATTCTTATATTGTATTTCACCAAATTGTGGTTCAGTTATATCTTTTCTTATAATTCGATTCCTTTTTATCCACGGTGTCAGCAAATTGACAGAGCAAAGAAATATCGTGATGATTTTTCGATTTGTTATAATATTGTTGATGGTAGAACTGTTTCGAATCAATCTCATCCTTATATTTCAACCTACATTGGAAGACTATAAATGAGATTCACAAATAATTAAATATAACTTAACTTTACAAATAAAATTACTTAGTTTAACTTAAGTCGATAATTTAGTTTGGTGTTATAAAATGGTTTCGACACATTGTCGATTTGTTCAACCTCCAATTATTCAGTAGAAAGATTTACAGCTATATATAACATAATTATTTATAATATATTGTCACACCCGTGACTTATTGGGGGTTGGGGAGTAGCTCAGATAAACACCAGTACAGAATAAATACAATTTTATTCATAGCTTATATAGAAAAAACACATTACAAATTGTCTAACTTACAGTAATAAGTAAGGGACCATCTTGGGGTTCACTGGTATCCACCGGGCGACTCGTGACCTCTGTTGTAGTTCACACACTTCTGTCCTGTTACTTGATCTTCGTCACGCTTTTATTTATAGTCTGATATTACAAAACATTACAATAGTTTATTGACACCAGTAAAGCGTGACCCAGATATACCGCTGAGTCTTGGCAAGTCAGCGGAATGTATTGGTGCTGACAATGCCAATCAAGACATTATGCGAAAGCAATAATCGCATAATCATGGTTACCAATCCAAGAAACAACTGAATTGTGTTTTGGTTTTCGTACTATAAACAATTTAATAACTGAATTAGCGGTCATGAAATGCGAAAACAGCAAGGTCCTATTGGGACCACACGGCACTTCGCCAGTTCCATTTCAGAAGAAGTTCCTATTAAGAGACAAAAACCGTGAAATAAGAAACTGAAAAAGCGGCTCAAATCCAGGTTCGATTGTCAGAAAGACACAGCTAATTATTGTAAAGCCCCAGTTTTGATCGGCTGCATTAGAGTACATTAGACTACCAATTAATTCTCTGTATCGTGTGGGGACTTTGAACATTTTTAAATCTCTGTTACTTTTGAGTGGCAGTCATAGGGTGTTTTAACTGGATTGCAATCTACCATTCTGAATTTCTCTAAAACATATTTTTTTTGTTTAAGTGTTACTCCTTTCTTGCTTTGGTTAATTTCTATTCCAAAAAAAACTTAGCATTCTTTGATCCTCAATTTCTCAGCTAATTCTCTCTTAATTTCATTACCAGTTTGTTTTTCGACAGTTCTTTTGTACTCCTTAAATTTTTCAAGAAATTCTCCTTTTGACATGAGAAAATACACCTAAATGTTAGAAGATATCTTGATCCACCACTGGTTCTGAGTCGCATTGGTCCGCAGATGTCTGAATGAACAATATTCAGTAACTGCTTACTTCTTACTTCTCTGTCAGTAAAGGATGTCCTTGATTGTTTACCTCGTTGACATATGTCACACCACGTGGGTAATTTATCGTTATCCAATTTTATTTATACTTAAATAAATATTATATATAAAATATATAAAATAATTGTTCCAATAGTGCCGGTCCATTTGAAGCATGGATTGACTCCAATTCTTTGGAAATCTCGCATCCTTTGATACTCTTGAGGTCCGATGGGCTTATGCATAGGATTATGTCCGCATTTACGTTTTTATCTTATTTACATCCACGTTTTAGGCCCTGATTCACTTTTTGTGTCACCCTGACATATAACTGGCTTTGATACTTCACCATTAACGAAATCCCAGGTATCGATTTTGGTAAGTAACGCCTCTACCTGAATCCGCCTCGTGTCGAAATTTTCCTTTCTTACTACCTCGGTCGAAAGTACGTATTTTGCTCCCCGGTTCCACGATAGGAAATAGTATTTTTCTGTAGTGGAACCGGGGAGCAAAATACGTACTTTCGAGCGAGGTAGTAAGAAAAATAGTATACACTACACGGGAAAAAAGTTTGGGATTCCTGCCCTGCGCGCCATATTGCCCGAGGCGTAGCCGAGGTAGTAAGAAAAATACTATTGGATAGAAGTTCAATTCTTGTCCCACACATCGTCATCTCGAGTCCCATGTTTCGATAGTACGGACCTACGTTATAACTCATAGTACATATGAGAATTAAGCTTGTTTATTCTAATTATAATTTTAGAATAGTGCCGAAGTAATTCTTCCTTAAAATTTAATCTGTACTGTAATCAGTAAATGTGTTTCATAAATTATGTCGCATATATCTTTTAAGTACTTCTTTCCACTAACTAATTGGAGGTCAAAATTAATTAAATTAACCACGAAACGTAAACAAAGTAGTTTTATTTGGAAAGTTATATTATATTTAAATATTTGGGATCCCCATTTATAGTCATTTTGTGTAAGTAGAAATATAAGGATGAAATTGATTCGGAACAGTTCTACCATTAAAGTTATTATAACTCATCTCGACATTTCTTTGCTCTGTCAATTTGTTGACACTGTGGATACAAACAAATAGAATTATAACAAAAAATATAACTGAACCACAATTTGATGTAATATTAATACAATATAAGATCAAATCAAATTTACTTGAAAGAAGACAACGTGTTTCCAAACCACATATTTCGAATTAGGTTTAATTGAATTAACCATAACTCTTGCCTATAATTGGACAGGCTGACATACATCATAAGGTGACGTAATCTTCCTTCGTTGCAACTGAAACAGGAAAGATTGCAAAATGTCACTCAATACAACACTCACTCCACAATGTTCGTTTAATTTTGTAATTACTAATTAGTTAAAATTTTATTTATGTGTATATACATCAGGCAAGTTACTTGTTTTCAATTTCACCCCCCACCTCTCTTAGTAGCAAAATATATTTCTGCATTTAAGTATAAAGTTAATGAAAACAATTTCTATTCACATGTTAATTATCAGGCAGTATTCCTTTGACGGAAAATAAATGTCGTTGAGACATCTACAACTGATTTGATTTCAGTGACTCGTAATCGGAACCTTCGGACAGTAGGTTGCTATTATTGTAACTGTTTAAACATGTCACCTTTTTAAATCAAAAAATAATTCACGTAGTTGATTTTTTAAGCAAGAAGTAGTGAGCGGCAAATTTCAACTAGGTACTGAATTTCTCTCTTTCACGTTTGGTTGGATTATCACCCTCAAACAACACTAAGATACCAATCTTTCTAATTTTGTTAATTTTATGTCAAAATTTATTCAGATTCCTCATGTCTAGATGACAAGTTCAAATAATGACAACACAATTTATAAACAAATTCAAATGACAATTTTCTGTGTAAAAATTTGCAATCTAGCTCTATCATTTGTAATTTTGATGAAATTTTCATCTACTTTAGTGCATATATATTTTAAGTGTCTCAACGTTTTCTTGAGAGCTAGTAACCACCACGCACGTTTTGACAACTTGCTGATAAATTAGACAACTTGGGCATGTTGGGATATTTTCATTCTGCTTAGTTGCTAATCTTATAATCGCGATTATAGGAACCTGGGATCATATTAAGTAGTATTTTTCTAGAAAAACTACTTTACCGTGCAATAAGGTATAACATAACTGAAAAGAAAGATAAACATTCAAGAGGTGACACACAATTTACTTGGTGTACCTATATGCTATATGCAAAATCTTAACATCTACTACATGTCTGATCGGTATTCTAAATAAATGATTTTCCAAGTAAATTGCGTCTCAATTCTTGACTCTGTTATAGCGTAAGCTTTATTTTCAAGAATAAGATATTTTTTCGCATTGTAAATTAAATTATATCAGCAGAATGCTACACAGTTAACTGTGACAGGAAAATAGCTCCTCGATTATTATTATAGGATCCTGTGTTCAGAATATCTCGACAATTTTTAATAACAACTTTGTATACTTGTAAGGCCTTTATAAAATCGGCCAACAAGCAAAATGAAATAACTCCGACATCAGTTGACAGTTAGTTGTCAAAACACACGTACAGAACCAGAGTTCTCAAAAACTTATTCTCTCGTTTTAAGAAATTGTTAATAAATAATTTCATTATTTATTCCATATAGTATTATTCAAGTCTTAACCATTAATTTAAACCACACACATTTTCCATTTAAATTTGATTCACTGATGTTAATCATCAAATTTGACTTTCCTTAGACATTATGTGTTATTCCTTATGAATTACATCTGAAATAAATTAATGGCGTGTATGTAGTTGTTGATTTTTTGAATGGTGAGACACCTACTGTTCTAAAGTTTCACAGCATCTCTTGAATGTTGAAATTGTTAATATTTTAAATTAAGTTTTGGGAACAGTTGTAAATAACAGTTGCTAGGTTACAACAAGTGTTCTATTGTTTTTTAAATTTGGATTCCCTTAGATACATAATTTATTGCAGTTAATCAAGGCGGAATATTGCAACAATTACATTAATAACGAAATATATCTATTTTAGAGCCCTGATTTCAAATAGTGTTAATTAATCATGAAACTCTCGGAAATCAAGCCACATGAAAATTTCCCGTGGGCTTTAATTTTGCTGTATCAAAATATTACCAATTATATTTAAAGTTCACTTAAATAAAGTTAGGAGATAAGATATATTAACAAAACACCAAAATGTCTTAGAAACTGTAAAAAAGAATCCTGATTTGTATATATATCAAAAGTTAACCAAAGTTATACAATATTACAGAGTACAGAGAGTATTTAGTGTAAAATATCGTGTTATATATACCGCCCCTTTGGTTGACTGAATCAACGCACTACAACGCCGTATAATCAAATTGAGACTTCCCTAATTAAAAATTTTCCTTCTTTCAAAAAAATCTTTGGTCACTGTGTTTTTCATTCTCTTCTACAACATGATTTATTCAATCAATTTTTGAAGATAATTTTTGCAATACCCTCAAAAATTATTTCTTTTTACAGATTGCAAATTTAAATAAAGTATCTTAAGAACTCCATCTACATCCCAACGCATATGGAGAGTTACCACCACGATATTAACATATTTTTGAAGCAAGTATCGAGCATACAGGTAAAGCAAGTAAATTGTGTCTCACTTCTTGAATGTCTATAAGAGCATAAACTTTCATTTCAATTATGATATACCTTATTACAGATATTTTAGAAGAATACTGCTTAATAGGATACAAGGCTCCCAGAAAATTGTGAAATAGTGTGAATTACTATTTCATGATTTGGTTTATAAATTGTGATAACATTATTTGAACTTGTCATCCAGACATGAAAAATCTAAATAATTTGCGACATAAAATTATCAAATATGGAAAGATTGGTATATTAGTGTTGTTTGAGGGTGATAACTAAAGGTGAAGGAGAAAAATTCAGTGCATAGTTGAAATCTGTCGCTCACTTATTCAAGCTGAAAGAATCAACTACGTGAATTTATTGTTTATTTAAAAAGGTGAAATATTTAAACAGTTACAAAAATAGCAACTTACCGTCTGAAGGTTTAGATTACTAGCCCTGAGAGTCACTGAAATCAAATCAGTTGCAGATCCCTCTTTGACATTTATTGCTGCTGAATAGATTGCTGCTAAGAGAAGTTTCAACTATTATAAGGTGAGGAATAGAATTGAAAACAAGATAACTAGCCTGATGTATAAACACATAAATAAAATTTTAATTAATTTGTAATTACAAAATAAAAGGAGTAGATTTGATTCTTACATTGTATTAATATAACACCAAATTGTGGTTCAGTTATATCTTTTCTTATAATTCGTTTTAATCCACGGTCTCAGCAAATTGACAGAGCAAAGGAATATCGTGATGATTTTTCAATTTGTTATAATATTTTTGATGGTAGAACTGTTTCGAATCAATCTCATCCTTGTATTTCAACCTACAGTGGATGACCATAAATGAGATTCCCAAATATTTAAATATAACATAACTTTACAAATAAGACTACTTTGTTTAACTTATGTCGATATTTTAATACTAGTTTGGTGTTATAAAATGGTTTCGACACATTGCCAATTTTTTCAACCTCCAATTATTCAGTGGAAAAATATACAGATATATATATATATATATATATATATATATATATATATATATATATATATATATATATATATAGTTATTTAGGAAACACCTTTTCCGTCATAAATTACAGATTAAAATATAAGCAAAAACAACTACAGCACCATTCTAATATTATAATTACTATAAACATGCTTAATTCTCAGATGTTAGATGAGTTGAAACGTATGCCCATACTATGGAAAACTTTCCATAAAATGAAAGTACCTGCTTTAGTCCTCAGCCTTTTTGATAGATTGTGATTTTTTCTTGTACTTTTTTCGGATTTCTTGCATATTTTTTCATATTTCATAGCCTCAGAGAAAATAGCATGCCCTCAATCTCCGGAGATCTATCTTTCAACACTCTAATCCGGAGATTGCATGCTTGCATGATATCCAACCCTGTGAATCCGACAGATACAAGAGACCTTGTCTCTTGGCTGTCTAGACCTCTGCGTCTCTTTGGGACATCTTTTCTTTACCATGTAGCGATTGTTACGTACCTCTTTAGTTTTCCCTTCTATTTTCCTAAACCTTTGTGGTTAATTACTCTTAGGCCATGATCTTCGCATCGGTGCCCGGAGAGGCCTCCTTGTTCCAATAAACAAAAATCATAATTTATTCTGAAAACAAATCAATGTGTTGTTTTATGGAGCGTTATTCTGTGTTTAGTTGGGAATTCCTGTAAGTATAAGTAATGAATTTAGCCAAAATTATTCCCTAAAAATAACAGTTTGGTACGATCGGTTTCATTTCTAGCACTACTGTACATAAGTATTTCTTCTAATTACCATTTTCAATGAGAAAGAACCTGTTTTGTATGTGTAATAGTTTCTGCTCGAAGGACCAATGTTTTGTATGTGCTGGACTAGTAAAACTGCCAAGTTTGTGATTTTTCTGTTTATTTTGCTCGGAGCATCTGAACGTTGTGTGTTGCTCTCGAGCTGACTTAAAAGTAAGTAACTTAAAGCTAATTCACCCTAACTAACTAAGGGGAGGGGGTTGCGCATTAGACGTTGCCAATGTTGACAAATGCTCTAACATGCCGCCCGCCTTGAAAATACAATTTTCAATAGACAAATAGAATATAATTAATATATTGGAAATCAGAATAGGAGTCATAATAGAAAAGTCAATCACAAGGTAGCGCACACACTTTCGAAATTGCTCGTTTTAGCACACCGGTTGTGCTTTTTACACTCACTACACGCACTTCTTCATCTTCACCAGGATGTAACTCAAGAATGCGTCCCATACGCCACTGTAGAGGGGGCAGTTGATCGTCCTTAATGATGACAAGATGTCCTGGTTTGAGGATGTGTTGACCCGCTTGTTTCCATTTCAACCTGGCTTGGAGTTCGGACACGTACTCTTTTTGCCAACGTTGCCAAAAGTGGTGTTTCAGTTGATCCAGTCGTTGGTAATTATTGAGTCGGTTGACAGGAATGTGGGAAAGGACAGGTTCAGGAATTGAAGTTAAACATTTGCCAATTAGAAAATGACCCGGCGTTAACGGAGATAAATCATCTGGATTTGTTGATAATGGACTTATTGGACGCGAGTTGAAAACTGCTTCAATCTGTGACATTACCGTATAAAACTCTTCAAACGTAAACTTATCGTTGCCTAATATTCGCCTCAAGTGATGTTTAAAGCTTTTAACACCAGCTTCCCATATACCTCCAAAATTAGGTGATCGCACAGGAATGAAATGCCACGTAATACCTTCTTTATTCAAGAATTGATTAATATTATCTACGTTAGTGTCAACAAACAGAAATTCTTCTTTCAATGCGGAGTCTGCACCAACAAAGGTGGTGGCATTGTCGGAATATATATTGGAGGGCAAACCTCGTCTAGCGATGAACCTTTTTAACATTTGTAAAAATGCCTCTGTGCTCAAATTAGTTAATAATTCTAAATGGATAGCCTTTGAAGCCATGCAAACGAAGACACAAACATAAGTCTTTATGATTTTTGCACCTCTTGTTATTCTATCTTTCAACAAAAATGGTCCTGCGTAATCCAAACCAACGTTTGTGAAAGGATTGAACTGATTAACGCGGCATTCAGGCAGATTACCCATCAAATATTCCGTATTCGTTGGCTTAGCCTTAAAACATCGAATACATTTCCGAATTATTCCTCGACATACGGTGCGACCTGAGATTGGCCAATAATTATCCCGTACGGAATATAATAATTGTTGAGGTCCGCAATGTAACAGTCTGACATGCTCATTTCTGAGGACCAATTCTGTTAAAACATGACTCTTTGGTAAGATGACAGGATGTTTCTTGTTAAAATTATAATCACCGTTAACTAATCGACCACCCACACGTATTAAATTGTCGTTATCAATAAACGGATTTAAAGACAATAGTCTGCTTTTTTTATTAATTGGCCTTTTATTTACCAAATCATTATACTCAGTAACAAATGTAGTTTGTTGCATTACACGTAGCAAAACTACCATAGAATTTTTTAATTCGGTACAGCTCAGAGGGCCAGATAGTTTTTTTTCTTTACAATTTGAAATAAATCTTAACATGTATGCAACAACGCGCTTTAATTTTGTTATCGACGAATATCGTATGAAGATGGATTCGTCTGTAATGGTTGTTTACAAACAAACAGTTTTTTGCTCTGGAATTATATTCGGTTCAGATTCCGTAAATTCTGGCCATTCTGACTTATCTTTAATGAGCCACTGTGGGCCATTTGACCAAAACGTGGAGGTTTTTAAAACATCTGCATTCGTACCTCGTGATAATAAATCTGCAGGATTTGACTGAGACCTTACATGATTCCATTGTTCTTGTTTTGTAAGTGACTGAATCACACCCACGCGATTTGCAACAAAGGTTTTCCAACGCGATGGACAACCTCGTATCCAACAAAGAACAATCGTGGAATCTGACCAAAATAATTGTGCTTGAATGTTGAGTCTGATTGATCGTCGTACCTTGTCTGTTAATTTTGCGAGTAATGTTGCAGCGCATAATTCAAGCCTTGACAATGATACCTGTTTAATTGGCGCAACCTTTGATTTGGAACAAAGCATTTGAACAAAGTACTGATTTTTAACCTTACATCGTAGGTAAATACAGGCACCGTAAGCCGCTTCAGACGCGTCTGCAAAACCGTGGAGCTCACATTCCTCGTACTCTGGCTTCAACACAAACCGATCAATCTTCAAGTTATTCAAATTTTGAATATTATTTACAAATTCTGACCATAGACTGGATAAATGAACAGATATGGGATCATACCAATCTAGTTTTTGTAACCACAATTTTTGAATAAGGATTTTTCCCAAAATTGTGATAGGTGCAATCAAAAGGATCAAATATTTGACCCATTGTTGACAAAATGAAACGTTTGGTTGGAAATTGTTGAGAATATTTAAGCTGACTTGTTTCAAATTGAATAATGTCGTTACAAGCATTCCATAGTATACCAAGCGCCTTATTATTGTCATTTGGTCCCAAATGAATTAATCCAACATTTAAATTGTTATTTACTTGAAATTTAGATAACAATTCTGAATCATTACACAACCATTTGCGCAGTTCGAACTTGCCCCGTTGTAAGATGTTTGACAGTTCTCGCTGAATGCGCTGTAACTCTGCCTTTGAATTAGCACCCGTAATCACATCGTCTACATAGAAATCATTCTCAATGATCCTGCTAATTTCGGGAAACTCTGTTGAGTGATCCATAGCTAATTGTTTCAAACATCTAACACTTAAGAATGGTGCTGATGCTGTGCCGTAAGTTACGGTTGCCAGCTCATAGGTTTGTATTGCTTCATTTTTGTTGAATCTCCAAAATATTCTTTGCATGCATCGTTCATCAAAATGAACCAGAACTTGACGATACATTTTTGATATATCTCCTGTGAGAACATATTGATTAATTCGGAATCTCAATAGTATGGAAAACAACTCATTTTGTATGGTCGGGCCGCTGCATTGAACATCATTTAGCGAAAGACCGCTACTTGTCTTGGCCGACGCATCAAATACAACATGTATTTTTGTTGTCAAACTTGATTCTTTTAAAACCGCATGATGAGGCAAATAATATTAATTCGTACAATGAATCTGCCAGACGAGTCGCGCCCATAATGATCTTTAAAATGATTCTCGCAAAACTGTTCCCTTTCATTAAATATTTGATACGAATCACCTATCTCCTCTATTTCCCAAAAACGCTTCACGATTTAATCAGTTTGTTTACGACTAAACAATTGACTGAATGCCTCTGATTCCCTTTACTCCAACCTACTATAACGATCCACCCAAAGGTCGTATTTTGCAGCAAAGGATTATGTTTTCCCAGTGAAACACGCTCAGGCAGTAGAACCTTCCAAAATATGTCGGCACCCAATAGGATGTCGATATCATTGCATATATTGAAAGTAGGATCTGCCAAAGTAATACGACTTGGAAGTGTAAAGTTATATTTTGGCATTGTAGTAGAAGGTATGGGTTCTGTGATCTTATTCATAATTAAACATGAAACGCATGTTTTGAATGAACCTTGAACAGAAGAAATGTCGAGTATTGTTTGATATTGAATCTCCGATATAGTTTGACCAACACCAGAAATTTTAAATTGGGTTTTGTGTTTATTTAAATTTAACATTTTAACAGCCCTTTCAGTCACAAATGAACTTTGGGACCCGTTGTCAAGTAGTGCACGTAGAACTTGATTGTTGCCTTGTGCATCTGTTACATGAATTAAGACTGTTGACAAGTAGACTTGTTCATTTGCCACCGAGTGATTGACAATGGTAACTGGCACTTCAGTGTCAGTGACAATTTCACTGCCAACATGTGTCTCAATATGTAGTAAGGTATTATGCCTTTTGCCACATTTTCGACAACTAAATGAATGGCATGTTTTTGTGTTGTGTCCCTGTCTTAAACAGTTTAGACACAGCTTAAGCCTTTTAGTTTCTGAGATACGGTCATTTATTGAGAGCCCTTTAAATTTATTACAGTTGTAAATTGCATGATCCTTTTTACAATAATAACAACTGACCTTGACAGACACAGTGGCATATGCGCTTGATTTGAATGGTTTGTTCTTTGGCTTTTTAGACCTTTCATGTTCCAGTTTCTCTAAAAGCTCACAACGCCCTTTTAGAAATTTATACATATCCGCCATGTTTGGAATTTGTGAGTTGTTGTTGACGATCTCCCATTCGCGTCGGGTAATATCGTCCATTTTGGTTGCGATTATGTAAATTATAAGAGTATCCCACGTATCTGTCGGCTCGCCCAAAGATTTTAGAGCACGCAAGTTTTTTGTCACAGAGTCGCAGAGATCTCGCAATTGAACATGTGATTCCTTTGTAACATTTGGATGATCGAAAATGGCTTTAATATGATTGTGAATTATTAGGGACTTGTTCTCGAACCTATCTTCTAACAATTGCCAAGTAATATCATAATTATATGCAGTAATTTCAATGGACTCGAGCAGCATCCCCTTGAAGACACGAGCGCAAATAATAAAGTTTTTGAACGTCGGACAAAGATTGATTTGCATGTATCAATGACTTAAATGCATCGCGAAATTCTAGCCAACCGTCATAGTGGCCCTTAAAACAAGGTAGATTTATTGTAGGCAATTTTATACCTGTAATTGGATTGCTCGCGACTGTATCTGATGATGACGTATTCGATTGTGTTTGATTATTTATGGTATAATCGTTGATTAATCTAGTAATTTTTGTTGTAACGTCATAGAATGAATCTTCAAACTCCGCCAATTCAGAACTATCCTCATTATCTTCGAGGTAGTATATTTCTGTACAAATGGAAGAAAATTCATCTAATATACACGAATGTTTTTCCAAACGAATTCTTAATTGTGCTATTAATTCGTCATTAATGATTGCGGTGTCTATAGAGTTTACGTAATTTTGCAACCTGGTCAGCTTGCCTTTGATTGTACGACGTTTACGTTGTAATTTCTTAATGCTTTCAGTAGACATTGTGATCGTTTTGTTTTTCAAATGTAAAGAATTTTTTAAATTGGCAAATGTGCATGCAGGTAGTAGATTGTAAACAAAGACTCAAGTGGTTGTAGACACGTGTTACGCAGGCCTTTCGACTTGAAACCAATGGTTGTGGACACGTGCAATGCAGGCCCTTTTGACTTGAAACCCTGGTATGTTTTCGAAATGACCTTGATGTTGCTATGGTTGTTGATTAGACTTCCTTTTGCTGGAATTCTTCTGGAATCGATGCCAAATCCAAACTTGACTTGCCTGCACTGGTTATTTCAACTGGAACCGTTGCCAATTGAACACTAATTGCTGTTTTCGGTACGACGGAACTTATCGCCACGTATTCTTCTGTGTGTTGAACAGGTGTTTTCCGTTTGCCCTTGCTTCTTGCTAATCTTGTACACGTAAATCCGGCTCGAAGGACCAATGTTTTGTATGTGTAATAGTTTCTGCTCGAAGGAGCAATGTTTTGTATGTTTTGTAGTCAGTAAAACTGCCAAGTTTGTGATTTTTCTGTTTATATTGCTCAGAGCATCTGAACGTTGTGTGTTGCTCTCGAGCTGACTTAAAAGTAAGTAACTTAAAGCTAATTCACCCTAACTAACTAAGGGGAGGGGGTTGCGCATTAGACGTTGCCAATGTTGACAAATGCTCTAACAGAACATCATTAATAAAGAGAGAATATTTAACTATTAATTTCCTGTGGCATAGACAACTACAGTACTTACATTGCAAAGGCGTACAGAATTTGTACAGAAAGCGACTGGTACACGGTAATAAATTGGATAATGATAAATTACCCATGTGGTGTGACAATGTCAACGAGGTAAGCAAGCAAGGAAACCCTTTACTGACAGAGAAGGAAGAAGTAAGTAGTTACTGAATATTGTTCATTCAGATATCTGCGGACCAATGCGAGTCAGATTCAGCGGTGGATCAAGATATCTTCTTACATCAATAGATGATTATAATAGGTGGTTCCAGGTTTTTTCCTTAAGTCAAAGAGAGAAGTTTTTGAAAAATTTAAGGAGTACAAAAGAGCTCTCAAAAAACTAACTGGTAATGAAATTAAAAGAGAATTAGCTGAGAAATTGAAGATCAAAGATTGCTAGGTTTTTCTTTAGAATAGAAATTAACCAAAGTAAGAAAGGAGTAACACTTAAACAAAAAAAATATGTCTTAGAGAATTTCAGAATGGTGGATTGCAATCCAATTAAAACACTGTATGACTGCAACTCAAAATTTAACAGAAATTTAAAACCATTCAAAGACCTCACACGATACAGAGAATTAATTGGTACTCTAATGTACTCTAATGTAACCGGCTTTACAATAATTAGCTGTGTCGTTGGATGTGGTACCGCCTTCCTTTCTGCCAATAGAACCTGGATTTGAGCCTCCTTTTCCTTTTCTTATTTCACTGTTCTTGTCTTTTAATAGGAACTTTAATAGGGTCACTAAATAAAAACGAAAATGTCACTACCAACACTTTTCCGCAGTTGCTACCGAAACTTGGTTAAATGACGATCGTTACCTCTGCCATTGATAACTACAGAAAAGTCTCTTATTGTTAGCGACTTTTGTCAATTATTCAAGGTGTGGGCAAGGTAGCAACCAGGGAATATTGTTGATAGTAACAATTTTTGTTTGAGTTGTTCGTCCTTCTTCTGTCAGAATTTAGTTATAAAAGTTACCATAATCGAAAGAGAAGAGTTGTTAATTTGGCTTGTAACCTCGGTTACTAAACCAATAAACTATGTGTAGGGTCCGGAAAAAAGAAAAGCTAAGTGAAGGTGAGATACAGAGAGTGAAAGAGTGCTTACACAGCTTTGTCGTCTAAACTAGGGATGCTATCGGTAAACTCTGATAGTACCCCTACTCCTAACGCTAATCCCAAATCTTTGTCCCAAATAGCCACCCCTACTCCTGCAAAGTCTCCCAGCTCCAAAACTCAGAAAACTTCTTGGAACTCGGTCACCCCCAAGGAGGTGATGTCGAAATTGTGTAACTACGACGCACCCCACCATTTATGGTTCAGTGTTGAAATTTATGTATATTGAATTGTATTAAAGTATTTTAGACCAAGTACCCTAAGAATTAGAAGAGCCTTCTCATAAAAAATAAACTCCTTGTTATTAAAGTAATTATTTAACGTTTCTAATTGAATGGAATTATTTGGTAGCACTAATGGCTAGTCGTCTCAGTCTCAGTTTCGGCTCGTATTTTTTGACAACTCACTGACAATCTTGACAACTGATCTTTGTGTAATTTTGTTTTGTTTGGTGTCCGATCCTATAATGCTCTTTGGCGAATTACAGAAAGAGGATATTTCAGTCTGCCAAAATGTGCGAAAAATGGGATCATATAAATATTAATCAAGGAGATGACCCAGCTTACAAATTCCGATAATTTGCATTCCTCAGTTAATTTAATGCTGTCTTGTTAACCCAAAGTAGTTTACCTGAAACATTCTTCTCAATTTACAGCGCAATGTAGCTTAGGCTATTATAAAGAATGAAAAATTATAACACAACTTAAAACAAATAATGTTTCATTTTCTCTTGGGAATCCAATTGTGACTGATGCGATGACCTGTAGGAGTGTACTGAAACTACACATAAACTGTTAAAATTGTAATTTGAATTGTGCGCCTGTAGACAGTTAAGTTGTAATTTTAACACTAAATTCTTAAATATAAGTTTTTCTCCTGAAATAATAAATTCTTTTAAGAAAAATTAACAGGTTAAGGAGCCAGAAAAGCCCAGGGAAGCCCAGAATGGCTTACTCACTGAGAAAAGTAATGAAGTTAACCTAAAACGTCAATACGACAATTGAAAAGTGTTTTCTCGTAACATCTGGAATAAGGGTTCTTAAATTGTCAGCAAACAATCAATTGGCATTAATTAAAAAGTTAACCGGCCGAGATAATTACGTAACGTGGCGATTTGCTCTAAAAACATACCTACAGGAAGAGGAGTTGTGGAACTGCATAGACCCCACCACATGTGTCATTGTGGACACAAAACGACACAAAGGCAAAAACTAAGATAAATTTACTAGTTGTCTAAATAAATTACGTGCACATGCAAGAGAGTAGTACTGCAAAAGAAGTAAAAACTAAGATAAATTTACTAGTTGACTCAATAAATTACGTGCACATACAAGAGAGTAGTACTGCAAAATAAGTATGGGATAAATCTTGGTTGACACGCTGTGATGGGCTGCTGCATGATCTCTGTAATACTTCACATACTGCATGTTAAAACGTAGAGAAATATATGAGTAAAATAATGTGTACCGCTCACAAGCTCAGAAACATTGGTTTCGAAGTTGACGATGAATGGCTATTTACAGTGCTACTCTCCGGTCTACCAGAATCCTATCAACCAATGATTATTGCTATTGAAAGCTCCGGCATGAAGATACCTTCAATTTCTGTGAAATCAAAACTATCACAAGATGTTAAACAACCTGAAAGTGACTCAACAGTATTCTCAGTCAACAATACCAACCACAAGAAACAAAGTAAGTAAGGGTGCTACACTTGTAATAAGTAAGGTCATAAAAGTCCTCAAATGCAAATCCAGGACCAAGGATCATCAATAAAAGAAGAAATGGAAGAAACAAATCAAATTTACTTGAAAGAAGACAACTTTTTTCTAAATTACATATTTCGAATAAGGTTCAATTGGACATTGGATGTTTTGTTTATATTTTAAGGTCTGGCATATGTCACAAGGAATCGTAATCTTAGCAACATAAATGTTATTTTCTTTTATTTGATAAACAAAATTCCTTCGTTGCTATTGAAACTTGAAAGTTCGTAAAATGTCACTCAGTCCAACACCCACTCCCAAATGTTCGTTTAGTTTTGTAATTACTAATTAATTAAAATTTTATTTATGTGTATATACATCTAGTTATCCTGTTTTCAATTTCATCCCTCACGTCGTCCGTATCACATATTCAAACTAAATTATAATAGTTGGAACTTCTCTTAGCAGCAATCTATTCTAATGGAAATATAAAGTTAACAAAGTTAACAAAAACAATTTCTTTTCACATGTTAATTATCTATCAGAATCACAGACAGTTTTTGTATGTCGACGATAGATCTGCAACTAATTTGATTTCCGTGACTTTCAGGAACAGTAATCGACATCTCCACAATAATGGCATCAAGTTGCCATTATTGTAATTGTTTAAATATTCCTAACGAGTTCCTAAGGAGTCCGCACGTTTTGACAACTCTGGGAGTTTTGACAGCTAATGTGAGAGTATTTCGTTCTGCTTAATTGTTGTACTTATAATCGCGATACCGATTATGGAAAGAGGTTATTTTATACGACAAAACATCGCAGAACCTGGGATCCTACAGCAGTATTTGTGTAAAAAGCTACTTTAATGTGTGGGCAAACGCATCAAGATATGCTCCAGCTTTTCCTTTACATTTACCTAAAGTCATTTTAGCTTGAGCCGAACCAACTTTTCTAGAAAAACTACCGCCCAGTCTATTACTCATTTTTAAATTTCAAACACATTATATTAAAATCTTTTATCTAAAGTATAACTTGCGAATATGGTGTTGATTAATTTTTTTATAAAAACTAATCACTTTACATTACAATCGTTATGATTATTTACAGTGGAAAAATTACTTGTCAAATCCAGCCCATTTAGTTTAGCAAACAATAAATCATTGCAGATTCTATGAAATGCCTTTTAAATGCCTGTATAAACAGCATCAACCTGTAAATGATTATCAAGAGCACCAACTGTCGAGAGGTTATAAATAAGAAGGTTGGTCGCCGAAGATTTACATTTGCAAAATTCATGTTGACTCTCATTTATAATATTTTGGAACTATGGCATAATTATTTTGGAAATGATTTTTTTGGACAATCTTGGTAAACAACAAGTAAACTATCTCCATCCTTTAAGGTAGGTATAACAAATGATTTTTTACGTACGTTAGGAAATAAAGTAGATTTTAAAATCATATTAAATTTCATTGTTAGAGGCTTTGTTAATGAGAATCCACAATTCGTTCAATACTGTAGAAGGAATATCATAAGGACCTCTATTACTAGATAAATCAAGACTTCTGAGTTCATTGAAAACATCAATCTGGACAAAATTATAATTACGTTTTGAATATAAACAAAAATATTAGATTTGTGTCTGCATTGAAGGCTAAAAAGTGAAACAAACAGCTAACGAAGTGTAAATACTTATTTCTTTTGTTGTTTTTGTCTTTCAATGACGAAATTGTAAGAAGTTACCAAATAATTGTTCAAGGTCAGTTTTGAAATCAAATGATATTTTGTACATATTCAGGTTTCAACAGCAATGAAGGCGAAATTTTATATATTTTCTTTGATAAGATAATAATAAAACTTAAACATCTTTTTTAGCTGCTTTTTTTCAATATTGTTAAACTTATAAATTCACATCACATAATTAGGACCTTCCTACTTTCCGCATATTTTGGCAAATTGAAATAACCTCTCTCAGTAATTCGCCAAAGAGCATTATATTATTGGACACCAAACGAAACGAAATTACACAAAGATCAGTTGCCAAGATTGTCAATGAGCTGTCAAAAAATATTAACCGAAACTGAGATCTGAGACGGCTAATCATTAGCGCTGTTTTCTCCCAAACCAATTTAAAAGTTTCTTCTCTATGAGAAGTCTCTTCCAATTCTTAGTGTACTTGGTCTAAAATACTTTAATACAATTCCATATACATAAATTTGAACACTGAACCATAACTGGTGCATTGTAGTTAGACAATTTCGACATCACCTCCTTGGGGGTGACCGAGTTCCTGAGTTTTGAGCTGGAAGACTTTGCAGGAGTGGGGGTGGCTGGTTGGGATAAAGATTTGGGATTAGCGTTAACAACTCTTCTCTTTCGATTATGGTATCTATAATAACTAAATTCAGACAGAGGAGGGACGAACAACTCAAACAAAAATTGTTACTATCAACAATATTCCCTGGTTGCACTTTGAACAATTGACAAAAGTCGCTAACAATAAGAGACCTTTCTGTCGTTACCAATGGCAGCGGTAACAATCGTCATTTATCCAAATTTGAGTGGCAACTACGGAAAAGAGTTTGTTAAGGAATGAAATTGCACATTGATACTTGGAACCCCTCTGTATAGATGCCCTAACGCAAGCGTCATGCTACGCAGGGTTTTTAGTTCTTAGTTTTTAGTCTTTGACGTTTCTAGCCGAGTGCACACTTTGTAATAATATAATAAACGTTTAGTGTTCTTGTAACATCGACTTTTAATCTCATCACACTCACACCTCAGTTTTCAAAAGTGTTTGTAGTGATATTTTTGTTTTTATTTAGTGTCCCTTTTTGTCTGAATTTAGTTAGTTACCAAATTCAGACAAATGAAAAATTTGTTTACTTGTCTGGTAACCTTGGTTACCAATTCAAGAAACAACTGAATTAAATTTTTGTTTTCGTACTATAAACAGTTTAATAACCGAATTAGCGATAATGAAATGGGAAAACAGCAAGTGTGCCTGCAAAAGTCGAGTGGTTCCGAATCCTATTGAAACCGGACGGCACATCGCCAGTTCCGTTCTACAAGAAGTTCCTACTAAGAGACAAAAACCTTGAAAGATGGAAAGGAAAAGGCGGTTCAAATCCAGGTTCTATTGGCAGAAAGAAAGGTCAACCGCCCGGTAAACCCTGAGCAAGACTCCGTTCCAAGTTCCGAAAGAGTTAACTATCTAAAGTAAGTAACAACAGCAAAATTCGGCAAAGCGCCACACTGATATCAGACCCCCAAATGGAGTTAGACATAACGTTCGTACTTCTGTTTGAATTTAGTTATAAGAGTTGCCATATTCAGACAAAAGAGAAGAGTTTTTAATTTGGCTGGTAACCTCGGTTACTAAACCAATAAACCATGTGTAGAGTCCACGAAAAAGATAAGCCAAGAGGTACCCGAAAACTAGACGTTAAGATTAAAATCTCGGAACTAGAGGGTGAATTACAACGAATGAAAGTAAGTAATGCAGTAAGCTGTCTGCCTATGGAGGTGTTCTCGAAATCCTGACGACGCACCCCTGTGCTCACCGAAAGGACACGGAAGCACTGGAAGTATTTGTTTCCATTAAGGTCAAAACACAAAAGTTAATAGTTAGAACATGCCTGCTTACAAGGCGACGTGGAATGATAATGCAAGGTACTCAGTAAAACGCTTATTGACTGTCTTACAACATTGGTGGGCTGTATACAACTAACTCTGCTCTTACAACTTAACTCTGTTTCTATAACTACGCTCAGGTAGATAAAAATCCAAGAAATCCGAAAAAAGTACAAAAAAAAATCACAATAAAGAAGAAAACATCATTACCAAGAAACCGTATTCAAAAGTTCTACCAAAAAGACTGAGGACTGGAATGTTTCCGTTGGAGTTCCATATATCTATCTCTGTATATAGCAAGTACTTTCATTTTATGGAAATGTTTCCATAGTGTGGATCTAGGTTTCAACTCATCTATCATCTGAGAATGAAGCTTGTTTATAGCAATTATAATTTTAGATTAGTAATTTTTACTTAAATTTTAATCTGTGCTGTAATCACTAAATGTGTTTCCTAAAAAAATATGTTCCATATAACTCAGTACCTCCACCGAATGGCTGAGGGTTAAAAAAATCGACAATGGGTCGAAACCATTTATTAACAACCAAACTTATATTAAATTAACCACAAAACTTAAAGGTCAACAAAGTAGTTTTATTTGAAAAGTTATATTATATATAAATATTTGGGCATCACATTTATAGTCATTTAGTATAGGTTGAAATATAAGGATGAATTTGATTCGGAACAGTTCTACCATTTAGTATAACTCATCTCATCTCGATATTTCTTAGCTCTGTCAATTTGTTGACAGTGTGGATTCAAACGAATAGAATTATACCAAAAAATATAACTGAACCACAACTTGATGTAATATTAATACAATGTAAGATCAAATCAAATTTACTTGAAAGACGACATCCCTCACCTCTCTTAGCAACAAAATATATATCGGCATTTAAGTATAAAGTTAACAATGTTACCAAAAACAATTTCTATTCACATGTTAATTATCTGCTGAATCACAGACAGTATTTCTTTGATTCAAAATAAATGTCGACGAGAGATCTGCAACTGATTTGATTTCAGTGACTCGTAATCGAAACCTTCAGACAGTAGGTTGCTATTATTGTAAATGTTTAAATATTTCACCTTTTTAAATCAAAAGATAATTCACCTAGTTGATTCTTTAAGCAAGAATTTGTGAGCGGCAAATTTCAACTAGGTACTGAAATTTTTCTATCACGTTTGGTTGGATTATTACCCTCAAATAACACTAAGATACCAATCTTTCCAAATTTGCTAATTTTATGTCAAAATTTAATTAGATTCCTCATCTCTAGATGACAACTTCAAATAATGTCAGCACATTTTATTAACAAAATCATGAAAAAGTGATTTCTACTTTACAATTTGTACAGACGAAATTTATAATTAATAGCTCTATCATTTGTAATTTTGTTGAAATTTTCATCTACGTTTGTGCATATATATTTTATGTGTCTTGTGCTCTTCGCAATAACCTAATGAACAAGTTTAGAAGGTAAATTTACCAAAAAATAGTTTTGTACATAATCTGGGTTCAATAGCAACGAAGACAGTTCTTCTTCCTTTCTATTTACCTGGAAGAATATCATCATCTGACACATGTCTGATCGGTATTCCAAATAAATGCCTTTCTAAGAAAATTGTGTCTCAATTCTTGACTCTGTTATAGCGTAAGCTTTATTTTCAATAATAAGATGTTTTTTCGCATTGTAAATTAAATTGTATCAGAAGAATGTTTCACTGTTAACTGTCACAGAAGGATAGCTCCTCCATTATTATTATAGAATCCTGTGTTCAGAATATCTCGACAATTTAGAATATCATCTTTCTATATTTGGTATCGCCAATATAAAATCGACCAACAAGCAAAATGAAATAACTGAAATATCAGTTGTCAGTTAGTTTTCAAAACAAACGTACAGGACCAGATTTTTCAAAAACTTATTCTCCTGTTTTAAGAAATTGTTAGTAAATAATGTCATTATTTATTCCATATGGTATTACTCAAGCCTTAACCATTATGTTAAACCCTACACATTTTCCATTTAAATTCAATCCATTGATGTTAATCATCAAATTCGACTCTTTTAAAAAGTTATGTGTTATGAATTACATCTGAAATAAATTGATGGCGTGTTTGTAGTTGTTGAGTTTTTGAATGATGAGATACCTAATGTTCTCAAGTTTCACAGCATCTCTTGAATGTTGAAATTGTTAATATTTCAAATTAAGTTGTAGGAACAATTGTAAATAACAGTTGCTAATTTACAATAAGTGTTGTATTGTTTTTTAAATTAGATTTCCCTTAGCTACTTAATCTCGTCGACATTTATTTCAAGTTTGAATAGCAACCAATTGTTTGTCAAAAAATAAAATAACATTTATGTTGCTAAGATTACGTTTCCTTATGACATACGTCAGAAGTATGTAATTTACAATAAGTGTTGTATTGTTTTTTAAATTAGATTTCCCTTAGCTACTTAATTTGTTGCATTTATTCAATCATATTGGAACAGTTACACTAATAACAAAATATATCTATTTTAGAGCTCTGATTTCAAATAGTGTTAATTCGTCATGAAATTCTCGAAAATCAAGTCACATGAAAAATTCCCGTGGGCTTTAATTTTGCTGAATCAAAATATTACCAATCATATTAAAATTCATTTAAGTAAAGTTAGGCATATGATATATTATCAAAACACCAAGATGTCTTAAAAACTGTAAAAAAGAATTCCGATTTGTATATATATCAAAAGTTAATCAAAGTTATACAATATTACATAGTACAGAGAGTATTTAGTGTACAATATCGTGTTATATATACCGCCCCTTTGGTTAACTGAATCAGTGCACTACATCGACGTATAATCAAATTGAGTCATCCCTAATTAAAAATCGCTCCGTTATTTTCCTTCTTTCAAAAAAACCTTTGGTCACTGTGTTTTTCAATCTCTTCTACAATATGATATATTCAATCAATTTTTGAAGATAATTTTTGCAATACCCTCAAAAATTATTTCTTTTTACAGATGGCAAATTTAAATAAAGCATCCTAAGAACTCCATGTACATCCCAAAGCATATGGAGAGTTACTACCACGATTTTAACATATTTTTAAAGCAAGTATGGAGCATATAGGTAAAGCAAGTAAATTGTGTCTCACTTCTTGAATGTCTATAAGAGCATAAACTTTCATTTCAATTATGATATTATTATTATTATTATTATAGATATTTTAGCAGAATAGTGCTTAATAGGATACAAGGGTCCGCGATGTTTGGTAGTATAAAATACCTTCATTCTATGATCAGAATCGCGAATAAGCAGAACGAAAATACTCCATCTTTAGTTCTCGATGTGTGTTGTCAAAACAGGCATACTGTCAAGAAAATATGGAGACACCAAAAATATATATGCACCAAAGTAGATGAAAATTTTAGCAGAACTGCAAATGATAAAGCCATTAATTATAAGTTTCAACCGAACAAAGATTGCAAATCAATATTTACGCAGAAAATTGTAAAATAGAAATTACTATTTTATGATTTGGTTTATAAGTTGTGTTGATATTATTTGAATTTGTCATCCAGACATGAGGAATCTAAATAATTTGCGATATAAAATTATCAAATATGGAAAGATTAGTATATCATTTGAGGGTGATAACCAATGTTGAAAAAGAAAATTTCAGTGTTGGAATCTGTCTCTCAGTTATTCAAGCTGAGAGAATCACCTACGTGAATTTACTGTTGATTTAAAAAGGTGAAATATTTAAACAGTTACAAAAATAGCAACTTACTGTCTGAAGGTTTAGATTACGTGCCCTGAAAGTCACTGAAATCAAATCAGTTGCAGATCTCTCGTCGACATTTATTTCAAGTTTGAATAGCAACCAATTGTTTGTCAAAAAATAAAATAACATTTATGTTGCTAAGATTACGTTTCCTTATGACATACGTCAGAAGTATGTAATTTAGCAAAAAAGTTGTCTTCTCCCAAGCAAAACTTGATTTGATTCTTATATTGTATTTCACCAAATTGTGGTTCAGTTATATCTTTTCTTATAATTCTATTCGTTTTAATCCACAGTGTCAGCAAATTGACAGAGCAAAGGAATATCGTGATGATTTTTCGATTTGTTATAATATTGTTGAGGATAGAACAGTTTCGAATCAATCTCATCCTAATATTTCAACCTACACTGGAAGACTATAAATGAGAGTCACAAATAATTAAATATAACTTAACTTTACAAATAAAATTACTTAGTTTAACTTAAGACGAAAATTTAGTTTGGTGTTATAAAATGGTTTCGACACATTGTCGATTTTTTCAACCACCAATTTTTCAGTAGAAAGATTTACAGCTATATATAACATAATTATTTATAATATATACAACAAAATTAATTAGGAAACGCATTTACCGTCATAGAGTACAAATTACAATAGGAAAAATTTCTTCGCCACAATTATAAAATTATAATTATTATAAACATGCTTAATTCTCAAAATGAAAGTACCTGCTTTATACACAGACAGATATGTGGAACTCCAACGGGAACATTTCAGTCCTCAGCCTTTTTGGTGGAACTTTTAGTAATGCTGTTTTCTTCTTTATTGGGATTTTTGCTTGTACTTTTTTTGATTTCTTGGATTTTTTTTTCATATTTCCCGATATGTGGCTTTGTCATAGCACATTTCATCTTCATTTATATGATGGTAATCAGTCTGTCAATGTGTCAATTCCTGATGTCCAACGAATCGTCGAAATAGCTTATTTGTTTTTTATTTAAATTAAATAATTTAATTGTGTGTGTTTTAGCATAAAATATATCAATAATTATAAAAACCTTGAATACAGATGAAAATTATACGTACATTTAAATCCAATTCTTGGGCCACTAGAATCTTTGCAGCATTTGCCTTTTACATCGTACTTTCAGATTTCAATCTTAATTTATTGAATTTATTCTGAAAACAAATTATGTATAAGAGAGGTAGGTTTCGATATGAACTGATTAAAGTTTTGTGGTAACCAAATAAAGAAATCTTTTTGGGCTACTTGATTTTATGAAAAATATTTAATTTTGCTTATGACAACGAAATTCAAATATCTGCAAATGAATAATGAATTGTTAATGTCATAAGCTCTTTATAGAACAACTTAAGAAACATAGTTCTTAATTATTTTTACAGGTAGATCAAGTTGGAACATATTGTATAAAATTTCACAAGATTTGTGCCCTCAATCATTAACATCCATATTGCTTAAAAGTAAATCCCAATCAACTAATGACAAGTGATAGTTTAATGAGTAAACCTCAGAACTCATGAAAACACTAAACTCATCATTAGTCCAATTCACTCGGGGCAGGTTTCAATCTCCAGTTACTAAAAATATATCCACTGATGCACAATGATTGGAATAAAAATCAGAACCAGATGCTGGTAAACTGTTCCAATTATTCACTTTTGGCTTTTGACCATAATGGATATAAAGACTTCCAGTACTTTCATGTCTTTTCGGTGAGCACAGGGGTGCGTCATCATCAGACGATTTCGACATCACTTTTATAGGCGTGACCCACTTCGTGGAAAACTTTTGCGTTTCGGAGGTGTGGGGTGGCTAGTTGGGAGAAAGGATTGGTGTTAGAAGTAGGAGTATTTCCAGGATTTACCGAAGGTGTCTGTAGTTTAGCAGACAGCTTACTGCATTACTTACTTTCATTCGTTGTAGTTCACCCTCTAGTTCCGATATTTTAATCTTAAGGCCTCTTGAAGCGCCGGCAGACTTTTGGGTTTTATTGAGATTTTCACTTGGCTTGTCATTTCTCCTCAAACTACATATAGTTTATTTATCTGAGTTTGAATCCGAATATAAACGCACACTGGCAAAATGTAATATTTTTCAAGGAAAAGAATAATATATATTAGGGCAAATTTTAATATTGATAAGATTTAGATGACTGAGATAATGTTAGAAATTGTTCAGTGCTCAAATATATGTATTTTGAATTGAATTAAAGCAAAAAGGTCAATACACTAACATTTAGAAAAAAGTTTTCATAGAAAAGAAACACTTAAATTAGTTTGGCAATATTGTGAAGACTGATATGGAATACGGTTCGTATTCTTTGACAACTCCTTGACAATCTTGACAACTGATCTTTGTGTAATTTTATTTTGTTCGGTATCCGATCCTATAATGCTCTTTGGCGAATTACGGAAAGAGGTTATTTCAATCTGCCAAAATGTGCGGAATGTGGATCGTATAAATATTACTGATGCTGACCCAGCGAACTAAATATAATAATATGCTTTCCTTAGTTAACTTAATGCTGTCTTGTTAACCCTAATTAGTTTACTTGAAGCATTCTTCTAAAAAAAATCTAATTTACAGCGCAATGTAGCTTACACTATTATAAAGAATGAAAAATTTTGACACTACTTAAAACAAATAATGTTTCATCTCCTCTTGGGAAGCCAATTGTAACTGATGCGATGAGCTGGTAGGAGTGCACTAAAACTACACATAAACTGTTAAAATTGTAATTTGAATTGTGCGCCTGTGGACAGTTAAGTTGTAATTTTAACACTAAATTCTTAAATATAAATTTTTCTTGAGAAATAATAAATTCTTTTAAGCCCAGAAAGACTTATTTACTGAGAAAAGTAATAAAGTTAACCTAAAACGTCAATACGACAATTGAAAGGTGATTTCTCGTAACATTTGGAATAAGGGTTCTTAAATTGTCAGCAAACAATCAATTGGCATTAATTGAAAAGTTAACCGGCCGAGATAATTACGTAACTTGGTTATTTGCTATAGAAACACATCTACAGCAAGAGAAGTTGTGGACTGCATAAAACCCCCCACATGTGTCATTGTGGACACAAAACGAGACACAAAGGCAAAAACTAAGATAAATTTACTAGTTGACTCAATAAATTACGTGCACATACAAGAGAGTAGTACTGCAAAATAAGTATGGGATAAATCTTGGTTGACACGCTGTGATGGGCTGCTGCATGATCTCTGTAATACTTCACATACTGCATGTTAAAACGTAGAGAAATATATGTGCAAAATAATGTGTACCGCTCACAAGCTCAGAAACATTGGTTTCGAAGTTGACGATGAATGGCTATTTACAGTGCTACTCTCCGGTCTACCAGAATCCTATCAACCAATGAATATTGCTATTGAAAGCTCCGGCATGAAGATACTTTCTGTTTCTGTGAAATCAAAACTATCACAAGATGTTAAACAACCTGAAAGTGACTCAACAGTATTGTCAGTCATCAAGAAAATTAAAAACAACCACAGAAACAAAGTAAGGGTCCAAGGTGCTACACTTGTAACAAGTAAGGTCATAAAAGTCCTCAAATGCAAATCCAGAACCAAGAATGTTCAACAAAAAGCAAGTAGTTCATCATATGCTGCTGCGTTTGAGGCAACATCCAGCCAAAATGACCCATGGTAAGTGGCTTCCGATGCATCGTCACACATGACAAGACGTAAGAACATGCTTGAAAATATGACGGCTCCTGTCATACATAAAATCAGAGTCGCAAACAACAAAGTATAATCTGTGCAATGCTCAGAACAAGTGAGGTTGGACCATTATGACGATGAAGGTCAAAACAAAAAGGTGCGTGCTTTTTACAAAAGTATTATGTGTTCCTAAATTGGCAACATATTATGTGTTATTATGAAGAGCAGAAGTGAGGTAGTATTTTCCTACTGTAGCTTTATGTTAGGGTCGACTGGAACAGTATTAGGATCAGCATTAGCATATGGTGACTTGTTCAATTTACATACCATGTTTTCGTCATGATCCAACCCTTCTTGTTAAGTCATAAATAGGTGTCTTCAAGTTCTCCATAGTCTAGTTACTTGATTTTGTGATTATTTTGTACAGCCACAGATAGTAACGATCGTATTGAACTGATTGTTTGTGCAAAAGTTTCCTGGTAATCAACACGTGCAATTTGTCCATATCATTTCACACACAGATGTGATTTGTAACGTGGTCATTAAATAAATGAATCACTCTCATTAAAGTTATTATAACAAATCGAAAAATCATCTCGATATTTCTTTTCTCTGTCAATTTGATGACACTGTCAATTAAAACAAATAGAAATATAATAAAAATATAACCACAATTTGATGTAATTTTAATACAATCAAAGAAACAAATCAAAATTACTTGAAAGATTACAACTTTTTTCTATGTTACATATTTCGAATATGGTTTAATTGGTCATTGGACCTTTTGTTTATATTGTAACGTGTGGCACATGTCACAAGGAAACGTAATCTTAGCAACATAAATGTTATTTTCTTTTATTTGATAAACTAAATTCCTTCGTTGCTACTGAAACTTGAAAGTTCGTGATTTCCGTGATTTTTCAGCACTCGTAATCGAAATCCTCAAACAAAAAGTTGCCATTATTGTAATTGTTTAAATATTTCACTTTTTTAAATCAACAGTAAATTAACGTGGTTGATTCTTTCAGCTTGAATTAGTGAGCGACAATTTTCAACTATGCACTGAATTTTTCTCTTTCACTTTTGGTTGGGTTATCACTCTCCCACAACACTAAGATACCAATGTTTCCATATTTGCTAATTTTATGACGAAAATTATTTAGATTCCTCATGTCTGGATGACAAGTTCAAATAATGTCAACACAACTTTTAAACCAAATCATGAAATATTGATTTCTATTCTACAATTTTCTGCGTAAAGATTTGCAATCTTTTTACAGTAGAAATTTATAAGTAATAGCATTCTTTTGTTGATTTATTACATATATATTTTTAGTGTCTCCACGTTTTCTTGAATGTTGCTATCGAGTACGCACGTTTTGACAACTTTCTGACAACTTAGTCAACTAATGTTGAAGTATTTCCGTTCTGGTTAATTGCTGATCTTATAATCGCGATACCGATTATAAAAAGAGGTTATTTTATACGACAAAGCATCGCAGAACCTGGAATCCTATTAACCATTATTTTTCTAAAAATCTGCTTTATAGTGCAACAAGGGCAACATAATTAAAAGGAACGCTTACGAAATTATAAACATTCAAGAAGTGAGACACGATTACTTGTTTTACTTATATGTTCCATACTTGCTTTAAAAATATATTAAAATCGTGGTAGTAACTCTCCATATGCGTTGAGTTGTAAATGGAGTTCTTAGGATGCTTTATTTAAATTTGCAATTTGTAATAAGAAATAATTTTTGAGGGTATTAGAGAGTTTGATGAATAACCCGAAAAGTTTTGACAATGACAGAATATGGAAGGGCGTGACAACCAAGTTGACTTATTAATTACTAGTCAATAATAGTTGATGTTAACAGAGAAATGGAAAGATTAACTATTTCTACACATTATTTCTTCTTCAACAATAACGCATACTTTAAGCTGGAATTTATATGCTAAATTACTGTCCATCCCATCTAAAAATTGTTCTGCAATCAGTGCACCAGAATATTCACCAGTTTTTCTTTTACATTTACGCAAATTTATTTTAGTTTGAGCCAAACCAACTTTTCTAGATAAACTACCGCCTAATCTGTTACACATTTCTAAATTTCAAACATATTACATTAAAATCTTTTATGTAAAGTGTAACTTTCGAAAATAATGTTGATTTATTTTTTTTAAAAAACTAATCACTTTACATTACAATCGTTATGATTATCTACAGTGGAAAACTTACTTGACAACTCCAGCCCAGTTAGTTCAGCAAACAATAAATCATGGCAGATTCTATCAGATGCCTTTTAAAAGTCTATATAAACAACATCAACCTGTAAATGATTTTCAAGAGCAACAACTGTCGAATTGTTATAATTAAGAAGGTTGGTCGCAGAAGATTTACATTTGCAAAATCCATGTTGACTCTCATTTATAATATTTTGAAACTATTTTGAAAATGAATTTTTTTGGACAATTATGGAATACAAAACATTTTTCATACAGGCCTAAATTTGTTACAAGTAAACTTTAAGGTAGGTGTAATAAATGATTTTTTCTGTACATTAGGAAATAAAGCACATTTTAAAAACAAGTTAAATTCCATTTTTAGAGGCTTTGTTAATGATAATCCACAATTCATTCAATGCTGTAGAAGGAATATCATAAGGACCTCTATTACTAGATAAATCTGACTTCTGAGTTCATTAAAAATATCAATCTGGAAAAAATTATTATTATTTTTTGAATATAAACCAAAATATTTTCATGACAAAACGATATTGCTTAAATTTGTGTTTGCATTGAAAGCTAAAAAACGAAACAAACAGCTCACGTGTAAAGACTAAATACTTATTTCTTTTGTAGTTTTCGTCTTTTCAACGACGAAATTGTAAGTTACCAAATAATTGTTCAACTTCAGTTTTGAAATCAAATTACATTTTGTACATATTCAGGTTCCAACAGCAATGAAGGCGATATGTTTATTAATCAAAAGTAAGACAAACTTCTGTTGTCTGAAGAATATGCAATGCTTTAATACAATTCAATATACATAAATTTGAACACTAAGGAAATCGGGTACCTCTGGAAACGTCGGCAGACATTTGGTTTTTATTGAGATTTTCACTTAGGTTGTCCCTTTTTCGGACACTACACATAGTTCACGCACATAGTTTATTGATTTGGTAACCGAAGTTACCAGCCAAATTAACAACTCTCCTCTTTCGAATATGGTAACTGAATTGGTCTGAATTTAGTTAGTTACTAAATTCAGACAAATAAAAAAATTTGTTTACCTGGTTGGTAACCTTGGTTACCAATCCAAGAAACAACTGAATTAAGTTTAGGTTTTCGTACTATAAACAGTTTAATAACTGAATTAGTGGTCATGAAATGAGTAAACAGCAAGCGTGCCTGCAAGAAGTTTGAGTGCTTCAGAGTCCTATTGGGGCCACACGGCACATCGCCAGTTTCATTTCAGAAGAAGTTCCTATTAAGAGACAAAAACCGTGAAATAAGAAAATGAAAAGGCGGCTCAAATCCAGGTTCGATTGTCAGAAAGACACAGCTAATTATTGTAAAGCCCCAGTTTTGATCGGCTGGATTAGAGTACATTAGAGTACCAATTAATTCTCTGTATCATGTGGAGTCTTTGAACATTTTTAAATCTCTGTTAACTTTCTAAAATATATTTTTTTTGTTTAAGTGTTACTCTTTTCTTACTTTGGTTAATTTCTATTCCAAAAAAAACCTAGCATTCTTTGATCTTCAATTTCTCAGCTAATTCTCTCTTACTTTCATTACCAGTTCGTTTTTCAGCAGTTCTTTTGTACTCCTTAAATTTTTCAAGAAATTCTCCTTTTGACATGAGAAAATACACCTTGCACCATCCACTATTATCGTCTATAAATGTTAGAAGATATCTTGATCCACCTCTGGTTCTAACTCGCTTTGGTCCGCAGATGTCTGAATGAACAATATTCAGTAACTGCTTACATCTTAATTCTCTGGCAGTAAAGGGTGTCCTTGCATATTTACCTCATTGATATATGCCACACCACGTGGGTAATTTATCGTTATCCAATTTTATTTATACTTAATCAAATAATATAAAATATATAAAATAATTGTTTCAAAAGTGCCATACATCTTTGGAAATCTCGCATCCTTTGATACTCTTGAGGTCCGATGGGCTTATGCATAGGATTATGTCCGCATTTACCTTTTTATCTTATTTACATCCACGTTTTAAGCGCTGATTCACTTTTTTTGTCACCCTGACATCTAACTGACTTTGATACTTCATTAACGAAATTCCAGGTATCGATTTTGGTAAGTAACGCCTCTACCTGAATCCGCCTCGTGTCGAAATTTTCTTTGGATAGAAGTTCAATTCTTGTACCACAGATCGCCATCTCGAATCCCATGTTTCGATAGTATGGACCTACCTTATAACTCATCCTACATCTGAGAATTATTCTAATTATGATTTTATTCTAATTATAATTTTAGAATAGTGCCGAAGTAATTCTTCCTTAAAATTTAATCTGTACTGTAATCAGTAAATGTGTTTCCTAAAAAATTATGTCGCATATATCTTTTAAGTACTTCTTTCCACTAACTAATTGGAGGTTAAAATTAATTAAATTAACCACAAAACTTAAACAAAGTAGTTTCATTTGGAAAGTTATATTATATTTAAATATTTGGGAACCACATTTATAGTCATTTAGTGTAAGTTGAAATATAAGGATGAAATTGATTCGGAACAGTTCTTCCATTAAAGTTATTATAACTCATCTCGACATTTCTTTGCTCTGTCAATTTGTTGACACTGTGGATTCAAACGAATAGAATTATAACAAAAAATATAACTGAACCACAATTTGATGTAATATTAATACAATTTAAGATCAAATCAAATTTACTTGAAAGAAGACAACGTGATTCCAAACCACATATTTCGAATTAGGTTTAATTGAATTAACCATAACTCTTGCCTATAATTGGACAGGCTGACATACATCATAAGGTGACGTAATCTTAGCAACATAAATGTTATTTTCTCTTATTTGACTAAAAATCTTCCTTCGTTGCTACTGAAACATGAAAGATTGCAAAATATCACTCAATACAACACTCACTCCAAAATGTTCGTTTAATTTTGTAAGTACTAATTAATTAAAATTTTATTTATGTGTATATACATCAGGCAAGTTACTTGTTTTCAATTTCATCCCCCACGTCTCTTAGTAGCAAAATATATTTCTGCATTTAAGTATAAAGTTAATGAAAACAATTTCTATTCACATATTAATTATCTGTCAGATTCACAGACAGTATTCCTTTGATGGAAAATAAATGTCGTCGAGACATCTACAACTGATTTGATTTCAGTGACTCGTAATCGGAACCTTCAGACAGTAGGTTCCTATTATTGTAACTGTTTAAATATGTCACCTTTTTAAATCAAAAAATAATTCACGTAGTTGATTCTTTAAGCAAGAATTAGTGAGCGGCAAATTTTAACTAGGTACTGAATTTCTCTCTTTCACGTTTGGTTGGATTATCACCCTCAAACAACACTAAGATACCAATCTTTCTAATTTTGCTAATTTTATGTCAAAATTTATTTAGATTCCTCATGTCTAGATGACAAGTTCAAATAATGACAACACAATTTATAAACAAAATCAAATCACAATTTTCTGTGTAAAAATTTGCAATCTTTGTTGAGTTGAAATTTATAATTAATAGCTCATTTGTAATTTTGATGAAATTTTCATCTACTTTAGTGCATATATATTTTAAGTGTCTCCACGTTTTCTTGAGAGCTCGTAACCGCTACGCACGTTTTGACAACTTGCTGACAAATTAGACTACTTGGGCATGTTGGGGTATTTTCATTCTAATTAGTTGCTAATCTTATAATCGCGATTATAGGAACCTGGGATCATTTTAAGTAGTATTTTTCTAAAAAAACTACTTTACCGTGCAATAAGGTATAACATAACTGAAAAGAAAGATAAACATTCAAGAGGTGACACACAATTTACTTGGTTTATCTATATGCAATATGCAGAATCTTAACATCTACTACATGTCTGATCGGTATTCTAAATAAATGATTTTCCAAGTAAATTGCGTCTCAATTCTTGACTCTGTTATAGCGTAAGCTTTATTTTCAAGAATAAGATATTTTTTCGCATTGTAAATTAAATTATATCAGCAGAATGCTACATAGTTAACTGTGACAGGAAAATAGCTCCTCGATTATTATTATAGGATCCTGTGTTCAGAATATCTCGACAATTTAGAAGAACAACTTTGTGTACTTGGTAAGGCCATTATAAAATCGTCCAACAAGCAAAATCTCCAACATCAGTTGACAGTTAGTTGTCAAAACACACGTACAGAACCAGAGTTCTCAAAAACTTATTCTCTCGTTTTAAGAAATTGTTAATAAATAATTCAATTATTTACTCCAAATAGTATTATTCAAGTCTTAACCGTTAATTTAAACCACACACATTTTCCATTTAAATTTGATCCACTGATGTTAATCATCAAATTTGACTTTCCTTAGAAATTATGTGTTATTCCTTATGAATTACATCTGAAATAAATTAATGGCGCGTATGTTGTTGTTGATTTTTTGAATGGTGAGACACCTACTGTTCTAAAGTTTCACAGCATCTCTTGAATGTTGAAATTGTTAATATTTTAAATTAAGTTTTGGGAACAGTTGTAAATTACAGATGCTAGGTTACAACAAGTGTTTTATTGTTTTTTTAAATTTGGATTCCCTTAGATACAGAATTTATTGCAGTTATTCAAGGCGGAATATTGTAACAATTACATTAATAACGAAATATATCTATTTCAGAGCTCTGATTTCAAATAGTGTTAATTAATCATGATATTCTCGGAAATCAAGCCACATGAAAATTTCCCGTGGGCTTTTATTTTGCTGTATCAAAATATTACCAATTATATTTAAAGTTCACTTAAATAAAGTTAGGAGATAAGATATATTAACAAAACACCAAAATGTCTTAGAAACTGTAAAAAAATATCCCGATTTGTATATATATCAAAAGTTAACCAAAGTTATACAATATTACAGAGTACAGAGAGTATTTAGTGTAAAATATCGTGTTATATATACCGCCCTTTTGGTTGACTGAATCAACGCACTACAACGCCGTATAATCAAATTGAGACATCCCTAATTAAAAATCGCTCCGTTATTTTCCTTCTTTCAAAAAAATCTTTGGTCACTGTGTTTTTCATTCTCTTCTACAATATGATTTATTCAATCAATTTTTGAAGATAATTTTTGCCCTCAAAAATTATTTCTTTTTACAGAATGCAAATTTAAATAAAGTATCTAAGAACTCCATCTACATCCCAACGCATATGGAGAGTTACTACCATGATTTTAACATATTTTTGAAGCAAGTATGGAGCATACAGGTAAAGCAAGTAAATTGTGTCTCACTTCTTGAATGTCTATAAGAGCATAAACTTTCATTTCAATTATGATATACCTTATTACAGATATTTTAGAAGAATACTGCTTAATAGGATACAAAGCTCCGCGATGTTTGGTTGTATATAATTACTTCTTTCCATGATCGGTATCGCGATTATATGATAACCGAATAAGCAGAACGAAAATACTACAACTTTAGTTCTCGATGATGTTGTCAGTGTTTTGTCAAAATATGCCTACTCTCAAGAAAATGTGGAAACACTAAAAATATATATGCACTAAAGTAGATGAAAGTTTTAACAAAACTGCAACAGATAAATCTATTAATTATAAATTTCAACCCAACAAAGATTTCAAATCTTTATTTCCCCAGAAAATTGTGAAATAGAAATCACTATTTCATGATTTGGTTTATAAATTGTGTTAACATTATTTGAACTTGTCATCCAGACATGAAGAATCTAAATAATTTACGACATAAAATTATCAAATATGGAAAGATTGGTATATTAGTGTTGTTTGAGGGTGATAATTAAAGGTGAAGGAGAAAAATTCAGTGCATAGTTGAAATCTGTCGCTCACTTATTCAAGCTGAAAGAATCAACTACGTGAATTTACTGTTGATTTAAAATGGTGAAATATTTAAACAGTTACAAAAATAGCAACTTACCGTCTGAAGGTTTAGATTACGAGCCCTGCAAGTCACTGAAATCAAATCAGTTGCAGATCTCTCGTCGACATTTATTTTCGACAGGTAATTAATATGTGAAACGAAATTGTTTTTGTTAACTTTGTTAATTTTATATTTCCATTGGAATATCAAAGATTGCTGCTAAGAGAAGTTTCAACTACTATAAGGTGAGGAATAGAATTGAAAACAAATAAAATTCTAATTAATTTGTAATTAAAAAATAAAACGAGTGAGTGTGTGATTGAGTGACATTTTGCAAACAAGTATCAATAGCA
Organism: Aethina tumida; assembly: GCF_024364675.1. Lineage (NCBI taxonomy): Eukaryota > Metazoa > Arthropoda > Insecta > Coleoptera > Nitidulidae > Aethina > Aethina tumida. The sequence goes on from NC_065435.1 coordinate 31,654,941, forward strand.
ACGAACTGTTTGTCAAAAAATAAAATAACATGTCAAATTACGTTTCTTTATGGCATATGTCAGAACTATGTAGTAATTTATAAAAAAGTTGTCTTCTCTCAAGCATATTTGATTTGATTCTTACATTGTATTAATATAACACCCAATTGTGGTTCAGTTATATCTTTTCTTATAATTCGTTTTAATCCACTGTCTCAGCAAATTGACAGAGCAAAGGAATATCGTGATGATTTTTCAATTTGTTATAATATTTTTGATGGTAAAACTGTTTCGAATCAATCTCATCCTTGTATTTCAACCTACAGTGGATGACCATAAATGAGATTCCCAAATATTTAAATATAACATAACTTTACAAATAAAACTACTTTGTTTAACTTATGTCGATATTTTAATATTAGTTTGGTGTTATAAAATGGTTTCGACACATTGCCGATTTTTTCAACATCCAATTATTCAGTGGAAAAATATACAGATATACACAATATAATTATTTATGAATCACATTTTCCGTCATAAATTACAGATTAAAATATAAGTAAAAACTACTACGGCACAATTCTAATATTATAATTACTATAAACATGATTAATTCTCAGATGTTATTTGAGTTGAAACGTTTGCCCATACTATGGAAAACTTTCCATAAATTGAAAGTACCTTCTTTATACACAGACAGATATGTGGAACTCCAATGGGAACATTCCTGTCCTCAGCCTTTTTGATAGAACTTTTGAAGACGGTTTCTTGGTATTGCTGTTTTCTCCTTTATTGTGACTTTTTCTTGACCTTTTCTCGGATTTCTTGCATATTTTTTCATATTTCATAGCCTCAGAGAAAATAGCATGCCCTCAACCTCCGGAGATCTATCTTTCAACACTCTAATCCGGAGATTGCATGCTTGCATGATATCCAACCCTGTGAATCCGACAGATACAAGAGACCTTGTCTCTTGGCTGTCTAGACCTCTGCGTCTCTTTTGAACATCTTTTCTTTACTATGTAGCGATTGTTACGTACCTCTTTAGTTTTCCCTTATATTTTCCTAAACCTTTATGGTTAACCACTCTTAGGTCATGATCTTCGGATCATTGCCCGGAGAGGGGTTTTTAGTCGGTAAAGACCGGCACTACGTCTTGTTGATTTCCCCCTCTTTGCTCCAATAAAGAAATAATCATAATTTATTCTGAAAACAAATCAATGTGTTATTTTATGGAGCCTTATTCTGTGTTTAGTTGGGAATTCCTGTAAATATAAATAATGAATTTAGCCAAAACTATTCCCTAAAAATAACAGTTTGGTAAGATCGGTTTCATTTCTAGCACTACTGTACACAAGTATTTCTGCTAATTACAATTCTTAATGAGGAAGAACCTCATTAATAGAGAGAGAATATTTAACTATTAATTTTGAATTGAAGCGTAGGAGCAACTTCAGAAAGATGTGTTTCTTATGAAATAAAAGTCTGAACTGATTAGAGTTTTGTTGTAAACAAATAAAGAAAACTTTTTGGGCTACTTGAATTTATAAAAATATTGTAATATGTTTATATACAACGAAATTCAAATGTCTACAAGTGAATAATGCATAGAAATTCAAACAAAATGGTCCTGTGGCATAGACAACTAGAGTACCTACATTATAAAGGCGTACAGGATTTGTACAGAAAGCGACTGGTACACGGTAATAAATTGGATAATGATAAATTACCCATGTGGTGTGACAATGTCAACGAGGTAAGCAAGCAAGGAAACCCTTTACTGATAGAGAAGGAAGAAGTAAGCAGTTACTGAATATTGTTCATTCAGATATCTGCGGACCAATGCGAGTCAGATTCAACGGTGGATCAAGATTTCTTACATTAATAGACGAATATAATAGGTGGTGCCAGGTTTTTTCCTTAAGTCAAAGAGAGAAGTTTTTGAAAAATATAAGGAGTACAAAAGAACTGTCGAAAATCAAACTGGTAATGAAATTAAGAGAGAATTAGCTGAGAAATTGAAGATCAAATATTGCTAGGTTTTTCTTTAGAATAGAAATTAACCAAAGTAAGAAAGGAGTAACACTTAAACAAAAAAAAAATATATTTCAGAGAAATTCAGAATGGTAGATTGCAATCCAATTAAAACACTGTATGACCGCCACTCAAAATTTAACAGAGATTTAAAACCATTCAAAGACCCCACACGATACAGAGAATTAATTGGTACTCTAATGTACTCTAAGGTAACCGATCAAAACTGAGGCTTTACAATAACTAGCTGTGTCGTTGGATGTGGTACCGCTTTCCTTTCTGCCAATAGAACCTGGATTTGGGCCTCCTTTTCCTTTTCTTATTTCTCGGCTCTTGTCTTTTAATAGGAACTTTAATAGGGTCACTAAATAAAAACGAAAATATCACTACCAACACTTTTCCGTAGTTGCTACCGAAACTTGGTTAAATGACGATAGTTACCTCTGCCATTGATAACAACAGAAAAGTTTCTTATTGTTAGCGACTTTTGTCAATTGTTCAAAGTGTGAGTAGCAACCAGGGAATATTGTTGAAAATTACAATTTTTTTAACCTCGGTTACTAAACCAATAAACTATGTGTAGGGTCCGGAAAAAAGAAAAGCTAAGTGAAAAACTCAATAAACCCCAAAAGTCTGCTGACGTTTCCAGAGGTACCCGATTTCCTTAGGAATAAAATTTTGGAACTAGAAGGTGAGATATAGAGAGTGAAAGAGTGCTTACACAGCTTTGTCGTCTAAACTAGGGATACTATCGGTACACTCTGATGGTACCCCTACTCCTAACGCTAATCCCAAATCTTTGTCCCAACTAGCCACCCCTACTCCTGCAAAGTCTCCCAGCTCCAAAACTCAGAAAACTTCTTGGAACTCGGTCACCCCCAAGGAGGTGATGTCGAAATTGTGTAACTACGACGCACCCCACCATTTATGGTTCAGTGTTGAAATTTATGTATATTGAATTGTATTAAAGTATTTTAGACCAAGTGCCCTAAGAATTAGAAGAGCCTTCTCATAGAAAATAAACTCCTTGTTATTAAAGTAATTATTTAACGTTTCTAATTGAATGGAATTATTTGGTAGCGCTAATGGCTAGACGTCTCAGTCTCAGTTTCGGCTCGTATTTTTTGACAACTCACTGACAATCTTGACAACTGATCTTTGTGTAATTTTGTTTTGATTGGTGTCCGATCCTATAATGCTCTTTGGCGAATTACAGAAAGGGGATATTTCAGTCTGCCAAAATGTGCGGAAAATGGGATCACATAAATATTAATCAACGAGCTGACCCAGCTTACAAAATCCGATAATATGCATTCCTCAGTTAATTTAATGCTGTCTTGTTAACCAAAAGTAGTTTACCTGAAGCATTCTTCTCAATTTACAGCGCAATGTAGCTTAGGCTATTATAAAGAATGAAAAATTATGACACATCTTAAAACAAATAATGTTTCATTTCCTCTTGGGAATCCAATTGTAACAGTTGTGATGACCTGTAGGAGTGTACTGAAACTACACATAAACTGTTAAAATTGTAATTTGAATTGTGCGCCTGTAGACAGTTAAGTTGTAATTTTAACACTAAATTCTTAAATATATGTTTTTCTCCTGAAATAATAAATTCTTTTAAGAAAAATTAACAGGTTATGGAGCCAGAAAAGTCCAGGGAAGCCCAGAATGGCTTACTTACTGAGAAAAGTAATGAAGTTAACCTAAAACGTCAATACGACAATTGAAAAGTGTTTTCTCGTAACATCTGGAATAAGGGTTGTCAGCAAACAATCAATTGGCATTAATTGCAAAGTTAACCGGCCGAGATAATTACGTAACATGGCGATTTGCTCTAAAAACATACCTACAGCAAGAGGAGTTGTGGAACTGCATAGACCCCACCACATGTGTCATTGTGGACACAAAACGAGACACAAAGGCAAAAACTAAGATAAATTTACTAGTTGACTAAATAAATTACGTGCACATACAAGAGAGTAGTACTGCAAAAGAAGTATGGGATACGTTTTCATAAGTATTTGATGACTCTTGGTTGACACGCTGTGATGGGCTGCTGCGTGATCTCTATAATACTTCACTTACTGTATGTCAAAACGTAGAGAAATATGTGAGCAAAATTATGTGTACTGCTCACAAGCTCAGAAACATTGGTTTCGCAGTTGACGATGAATGGCTAGTTACATTGCTACTCTCCGGTCTACCAGAGTCCTATCAACCAATGATTATTGCTATTGAAAGCTCCGGCATGAAGATAACTTCAATTTCTGTGAAATCAAAACTATCACAAGATGTTAAACAATCTGAAAGTGACTCAACAGTATTCTCAGTCAACAAGAACAACCACAAGAAACAAAGTAAGTAAGGGAGCTACACTTGTAATAAGTAAGGTCATAAAAGTCCTCAAATGCAAATCCAGGACCAAGAATGTTCAACAAAAAGCAAGTAGTTCATCATATGCTGTTGTGTTTGAGGCAACATCCAGCCAAAATGACCCATGGCAAGTGGCTTCCGGTGCATCGTCACACATGACAAGACGTAAGAACATGCTTGAAAATATGACGGCTCCTGTCATACACAAAATCAGAGTCGCAGACAACAAAGTATAATCTGTGCAATGTTCAGTACAAGTGAGGTTGGACCATTATGACGATGAAGGTCAAAACAAAGAGGTGCTTTTTACAAAAGTATTATGTGTTCCTAAACTGGCAACAAATCTATTGTCTCTAAGTCAGATTATTTGCGATGGTAGCCAAATAAAATTTGACGGAACAAGCTGTGTTATTATGAACAGCAGAAGTGAGGTAGTATCTTCCCACTGTGGCTTTATGTGAGGGTCGACTGGAACAGTATTAGGATTAGCATTAGTCATTTCATATCTGTTTAAAATTTGTTCCGTATAAATACTAAAACTACTACTAAAACTCTTTTCTGTGAAGAGTCGAATTTTGCATTCCAGCAGCGAGGGAATTGTTTTAACCCATATAGTGACTTGTTCAATTTACATACCATGTTTTCGTCATGATCCAACCCTTCTTGTTAAGTCATAAATAGGTGTGTTCAAGTTCTCCATATAAAAATGCTGTCTTTACGTCTAGTTACTTGATTTTGTGATTATTTTGTACAGCCACAGATAGTAACAATCGTATTGAATCTCACCTGACTGTTTGTGCAAAAGTTTCCTGGTAATCAACACGTGACATTTGACCATATCATTTCACACACAGATGTGATTTGTAACGTGGTCATTAAATAAATGAATCACTGTCATTAAAGTTATTATAACAAATCGAAAAATCATCTCGATATTTCTTTTCTCTGTCAATTTGTTGACACTTTCGATTAAAACAAATAGAAATATATTAAAAATATAACTGAACCACAATTTGATGTAATATTAATACTATGAAAGAAACAAATCAAATTTACTTGAAAGAAGACAACTTTTTTCTAAATTACATATTTCGAATAAGATTTAATTGGACATGTTTTGTTTATATTGTAACGTCTGGCACATGTCACAAGGAAACGTAATCTTAGCAACATAAATGTTATTTTCTTTTATTTGATAAACAAAATTCATTCGTTGTTATTGAAACTTGAATGTTCGCAAAATGTCACTCAATCCCACACCCACTCCCAAATGTTCGTTTAGTTTTGTAATTACTAATTAATTAAAATTTAATTTATGTGTATATACATCTAGTTATCCTGTTTTCAATTTCATCCCTCACGTCAATTTCATCCCTCGTATCACATATTCAAATTAAATTATAATAGTTGGAACTTCTCTTAGCAGCAATCTATTCTAATGGAAATATAAAGTTAACAAAGTTAACAAAAACAGTTTCTTTTCACATGTTAATTATCTGTCAGAATCACAGACAGTTTTTGTATGTCGACGATAGATCTGCAACTAATTCGATTTCCGTGACTTTCAGGACTAGTAATCGACATCTCCACAATAATGGCATCAAATTGCCATTATTGTAATTGTTTAAATATTCCTAACGAGTTCCTAAGGAGTCAGCACGTTTTGACAACTCTGGCAATTTTGACAGCTAATGTGAGAGTATTTCGTTCTGCTTAATTGCTGTACATATAATCCGCGATACCGATTATGGAAAGATCCTACAGCAGTATTTGTGTAAAAAGCTACTTTAATGTGTGGGCAAAAGCACCAAGATACGCTCCAGCTTTTCTTTTACATTTACCCAAATTCATTGTAGCTTGAACCGAACCAACTTTTCTAGAAAAACTACCGCCCAATCTATTACTCATTTTTAAATTTCAAACACATTACATTAATATCTTTTATCTAAAGTATAACTTGCGAATATGGTGTTGATTAATTTTTTTATAAAAACTAATCACTTTACATTACAATCGTTATGATTATTTACAGTGGAAAAATTACTTGTCAAATCCAGCCCATTTAGTTTAGCAAACAATAAATCATGGCAGATTCTATGAAATGCCTTTTAGATGCCTGTATAAACAGCATCAACCTGTAAATGATTTTCAAGAGCACCAACTGTCGAGAGGTTATAAATAAGAAGGTTGTTCGCAGAAGATTTACATTTGCAAAATTCATGTTGACTCTCATTTATAATATTTTGGAACTATGGCATAATTATTTTGGAAATGATTTTTTTGGACAATTTTGGAAGACAACAAGTAAACTACCTCCATCCTTTAAGGTAGGTATAACAAACGATTTTTTACGTACGTTAGGAAATAAAGTAGATTTTAAAAACATTTTAAATTTCATTGTTAGAGGCTTTGTTAATGAGAATCCACAATTCATTCAATACTGTAGAAGGAATATCATAAGGACCTCTATTACTAGATAAATCAAGACTTCTGAGTTCATTGAAAACATCAATATGGACAAAATTATAATTAACTTTTTGAATATAAGCAAAAATATTAGATTTGTGTCTGCATTGAAGGCTAAAAAGTGAAACAAACAGCTAACGAAGTGTAAATACTTATTTCTTTTGTTGTTTTTGTCTTTCCAATGACGAAATTGTAAGAAGTTATCAAATAATGGTTCAAGATCAGTTTTGAAATCAAATGATATTTTGTACATATTCAGGTTTCAACAGCAATGAAGGCGATATGTTTATTAATCAAAAGTAAAACAAACTTTTGTTGTCTGAAGAATATGCATCGACAAAAGTGTGTGAATTGTTAATTAGACATTGCTATTCCTAACAAATATCAAAATTTTATATATTTTCTTTGATAAGATAATAATAAAATTTAAACATCTTTTTTAGCTGCTTTTTTTCAATTCTGTTAAACTTATAAATTCACATCACATAATTAGGACCTTCCCACTTTCCGCATATTTTGGCAAATTGAAATAACCTCTCTCAGTAATTCGCCAAAAAGCATTATAGGATTGAACACCAAACAAAACGAAATTACACAAAGATCAGTTGCCAAGATTGTCAATGAGTTGTCAAAAAATATTAACCGAAATTGAGATCTGAGACGGCTAATCATTAGCGCTGGTTTTTCCCAAACCAATTTAAAAGTTTCTTCTCTATGAGAAGTCTCTTCTAATTCTTAGTGTACTTGGTTTAAAATACTTTAATACAATTCGATATACATAAATTTGAACAATGAATCATAACTGGTGGGGTGAATCGTAATTAGACAATTTCGACATCACCTCCTTGGGGGTGACCGAGTTCCTGAGTTTTGGATCTGGAAGACTTTGCAGGAGTGTGGGTGGCTGGTTGGGATAAAGATTTGGCATTAGCGTTAACAACTCTTCTCTTACGATTATGGTAACTATTGTAACTAAATTCAGACAGAAGAAGGACGAACAACTCAAACAAAAATTGTTACTATCAACAATATTCCCTGGTTGCACTTTGAACAATTGACAAAGGTCGCTAACAATAAGAGACCTTTCTGTCGTTACCAATGGCAGCGGTAACAATCGTCATTTATCCAAATTTGAGTAGCAACTACGGAAAAGTGTTTGTTAAGGAATGAAATTGCACATTGATACTTGGAACCCTCTGTATAGATGCCCTAACGCAAGCCTCTTGCTACGCAGGGTTTTTAGTTCTTAGTTTTTAGTCTTTGACGTTTCTAGCACACTTTGTAATAATATAATAAACGATCAGTGTTCTTGTAACATCGACTATTATTCTCATCACACTCACACCTCAGTTTTCAAAAGTGTTTGTAGTGATATTTTTGTGTTTATTTAGTGTCCATCTTTTGTCTGAATTTAGTTAGTTACCAAATTCAGACAAATGAAAAAATTTGTTTACTTGTCTGGTAACCTTGGTTACCAATCCAAGAAACAACTGAATAAAATTTTTGTTTTCGTACTATAAAGAGTTTAATAACCGAATTAGCGATAATGAAATGGGAAAACAGCAAGTGTGCCTGCAAAAGGTCGAGTGGTTCCGAATCCTATTGGAACCGGACGGCACATCGCCAGTTCCGTTCCACAAGAAGTTCCTACTAGGAGACAAAAACCGTGAAAGAAGGAAAGGAAAAGGCGGTTCAAATCCAGGTTCTATTGGCAGAAAGAAAGGTCAACCGCCCGCTAAACCCTGAGCACGACTCCGTTCCAAGTTCCGAAAGAGTTAACTATCTAAAGTAAGTAACAACAGCAAAATTCCGCAAAGCGCCTCACCGACATCAGACCCCCAAATGGAGTTAGACATAACGTTAATATAAACAATAAAATAGAATAAAGTATGTTAAAAAACAATAACAATTGACAAATGATGGCGACCGAGGTAACCTTGGTGATCAAGAAACAGTGAGAGTCAGTTTGAGAGAAACAGCTCAAGAGCTCAGTAGTAGCCGTCTTTTTTGTTGATTCATCCTTTGTATTTCAATTATTTGATTGAATAAATTACTGCAATTTCTTGCATATTCTCTGAGGTTATGGGCCCAGTGCGTGCAGGATAAAGTTATACAATTGAGGTTGAAAGTCAATTGTGGTGAAGGCAACAGACAAAGATGGCGAACGTTACCGTAAATAACATTCTAAAAATTCAACAATTCGATGGCACGAATTTTAGCAATTGGAAATATCGTGTGGGAATTTTGCTTGATGAAATGGAGTTGAGAAGATTCATCGAGGAATCGTTGGATGTCATTCTTACATCGGAAAAAGATGTGACAAAACATCCTACGATTAAGTTGAATGAAAGGAAATATGTTTCGATATTAGTACAGTCAGTTCATGATAGCCAACTTGAGTATGTTCGCGAAAAAGCTCGGGCAAAGGACATGTTCGACACATTATGCACGATTTTCGAAAGAAAAAGTGTGGCGTCGCAAGTTTTATTATGAAAACAATTGCTGACAATGAAATACAATGAGTCGGATGATATGATAAGTTACCTTTTGCAATTTGATAAGAGAATTCGAGAGTTAAAGTCAACGGGAGCTAAAATGGAAGAGCTTGATGTGGTTGTACATTTGTTGATTACTATGCCAAGAGGTTATGATAACCTAGTGACACCATCGGAAACGATGGATCAATCAAAGTTAACTGTAGAATTTAAACTCGGTTAATGGATGAGTACAATAAGCGGACTGGTGGAAATGGTTCAAGTAAATCAATTGAGCCTGGAGCAATGTTTGCTGGGAATAAGACAATTATATGTCATTTGTGTAAAAAACCTGGACACAAATAGGCTCAATGTTTTCGCAATAAAAACAAAAAAGAGAGGTCAAATAGAGAAAGCGCAAACAGAGCAAGCAGTTCATCGATGTATGCAATTGCTGAAGATGGTACCAAAGAGAATTTGGCAGAATCGAAGGCATTTAACGCTCAATTGCAGCAGAATAGCGGTAATTACGCGGAAATAAAATTTGTTTTAGATTTTGGAGCGACTCAGCATATGGTGAATCAGAAGATGTTCTTCGATAAATTTGGAACCAATTGACGAAATAAGCATTTCGGTTGCCAAGAAAAATCAAAGCATTGTTGCAAAGCAACGTGGTGACATTCTCGTTAAAACATTTCACCATGGTGACACATCGGTAAAAACAATGGAGGACGTTCTATTCGTGAATGATTTGAAATGCAACTTGATGTCAATTCGAAGACTAACACAAAAGGGATATCGAATTGTGTTTGAGGGTGATTATGCCTATGTATCGCTGAATGGTATCGAAAAGTTTGTCGGACGCGTAAATGGAAGAATGTAAGAAGTGACTTTGTTCGTTGACAACAATGTGTTTGCGGGATTTACAGGAGTGAATAAATTGAATACAATATCACAGAATTTATGGCATTTTAGACTTGGTCAACTCAACCGAAATGACATGAAAAAGTTAGCCAATTGTATGGCTATTGGTATGAGTAACGTAAAAAAAAAGGATACACAGTTGTGCGAATCGTGTGTACTTGGAAAACATGTTCGTTCACCGTTTCCAAGAAATTCAAATACACGTTCATTGCGAGTTTTGGAATTGATTCACAGTGATGTTTGTGGACCGTATCCAACGAATGCATACGATGGGTCAAGTTATTTTGTGACATTCATGGATGATTATTCGAGAGCATCCATGGTCTATTGCATCAAGAGAAAAAGTGAAACGTTTGGTAAATTCAAGGAATTTGTTGCAATGGCTGAGGCACTTCATGGCTCAAAGGTGTCAATATTGAGACATGGTGGCGGTGGTGAATATACGTCAAACGAATTTAAAGAATACTGCAAACAAAAGGGTATTCAGATGTTAGTCACCGTTGGTTCAGTATCTGAACATTTAAATGAAACGCTGCAAAACAAGGCTACGACAATGCTTTTGGCCAGTGGGATGGAAAATAAGTTTTGGAATGAAGCAATTATGTCGGCAAATTATATCAAAAATCGATCGCCAACGAACGCGGTTGGAAAGCAGTTTAAAGACAAGACACCAGCAGAAATTTGGTTTGGAAAGAAACCGGAGCTGTCAAACCTTCGAATATTTGGTTCTGAATGTTACAATCATATTCCACATGAAAAGCGGTTGAAATTACAAGCAAAAGCAACAAAATGTATTATGCTTGGTTATGGTGCGACGTTTGGTGCGTATCAACTTTGGGATATTGAACTACAGAAGCTGATTTTTAGTCGAAATGTAACATTCAATGAATCATCGGTATTAAATCGATCAAAGTTGGTGGAGATAATCGGTTCAGAGGCGGTTACAGATAGTGGGAGTACGTGTGACGGTAAAGCAGTTCAACCAAATGATGATGAACAGTCGCGTACTGATAAAACTGGAGAAATCCACAGTACTAATTTGGCTTGTGTTGGTAACGGCGTTTATTTGGATAACATGGGTATCAGCGAGGTAACTCAACGAAAGAGCGGGAGAGTAGGAAAGGCACCGTAACGTTACGGTAATTATGCACCTGAATGTGATGCGCATATGGCACTATCATCTATCGAAGGTGAATCACTAGTGTTATCAGCAGAACGATTTGTTGGTGACGATCCGTCCACAATATCGGAAGCAAAACGGCGTAGTGCCAAGAGGTACCCGAAAACTAGACGTTAAGATTAAAATCTCGGAACTAGAGGGTGAATTACAACGAATGAAAGTAAGTAATGCAGTAAGCTGTCTGCTAAACTACAGATACCATCGGTAAATCCTGGAAGTACTCCTACTTCTAACCCTAACACCAATCCTTCCTCCCGACCAGCCACCCCACACCTCCAAAGCGCAGAAGTCTTCCACAAAGTGGGATACTCCTATGGAGGTGGTCTCGAAATCCTGACAACGAACCCCTGTGCTCTCCGAAAGGACACGGAAGCACTGGAAGTATTTGTTTCCATTAAGGTCAAAATACAAAAGTTAATAGTTAGAACATGCCTGCTTACAAGGTGACGTGGAATGATAATGCAAGGTACTCAGTAAAACGCTTATTGACTATCTTACAACATTGGTGGGCTGTATACAACTAACTCTGCTTTTACAACATAACTCTGTTTCTATAACTACGCTCTTCTGTTGTTTTTATTCTCCGTTGTCATCACAACCGTTATACACGATGTCTAGATATTCTAACATAACCTGCCTCGAGTGAATTGGACCAATGATGAGTAAGTATAGTGTTTGCATGAGTACTGAGGTTTACACTTTAAACTATCAATTATCATTGGTTGATTGTGTCTTCTGAAATTTTATACATTATGTTCCTACTTTATCTACATGTAAAAAAATTAAAAACTAAGTTTCCTAAGTTGTTCTCTAAAGAGCTTATAACATTAACTATTCGTTATTCATTTGTAGACATTTGAATTCCGTTCCCATAAACAAATTTCAATGTTTTATTTATTAATTCGTTATTCATTTGTAGACATTTGAATTTCGTTGTCATAAACTAATTTCAATTTTGTTCATAAAATCAGGTAGACCAAAAAGTTTTCTTTACTTGTTTACCACCAAACTTTAATCATTTCAAACTTTTATTTCATTCGAACCACATCTCTCTGAAGTTGCTCCTACGCTTCAATTCAAAATTATTAGTTAAAAATTCTCGCTTTTATTAATGAGTCCCTGCCTCATTGGAAATGATAATCAGAAGAAATACTTGTTTATAGTAATGCTAGAAATGAAACAGATCGTATCAAACTGTTATTTTTAGTGAATATTTTTGTCTAAATTCATTAATTTACTTACAGGAATTCCCAACTAAACAAAGAATAAGTACATTCATGTATATGACGCTCCTTAAAACAACACATTAATACCTAATTAATTTGTTTTCAGAATAAATTAAGATTGAAATCTTAAAGTACGATGCAAAAGGCAAATGGTGTAAAGATTCTAGTGGCCCAAGAATTGGATTTAAATGTAAGTATAATTTTCATCTGTATTCAAGATTTTTATAATTAATGACATATTTTATGTTAAAACACACACAATTAAATTATTTAATTTAAACGAAAAACAAATAAAATTGGTATATGTAATAAAATTAATCTTTAATATTAATTTTATATATCTTTTTTAAAGTATTTCGACGATTCGTTGGGCACGAGGAGTTACATTCACATGGAAAGGCTGATTACCGTCATATAAATGAAGATGAAATGAGTCACGACAAAACCTGACGACATCGGAAAATATTTTCTCTGAGGCTATGAAATATGAATAGAAATCCAAGAAATCCGAAAAAGGTACAAGAAAAAATCACAATAAAGAAGAAAACAGCATTACCAAGAAACCGTCTTCAAAAGTTCTACCAAAAAGGCTGAGGACTGGAATGTTCCCGTTGGAGTTTCACAAATCTATCTCTGTATATAGCAGGTACTTTCATTTTATGGAAATGTTTCCATAGTGTGGATCTAGGTTTCAACTCATCTATCATCTGAGAATGAAGCTTGTTTATAGCAATTATAATTTTAGATTAGTGCCGAAGTAATTCTTCCTTAAATTTTAATCTGTACTGTAATCACTAAATGTGTTTCCTAAAAAAATATGTTGCATATAACTTTTAAGTTCCTCCACTGAATAGTTGAAGGTTAAAAAAATCGACAATGGGTCGAAACCATTTATTAACAACCAAACTTATATTAAATTAACCACATAACTTAAAGGTCAACAAAGTAGTTTTATTTGAAAAGTTATAATATATATAAATATTTGGGCATCACATTTATAGTCATTTAGTATAGGTTGAAATATAAGGATGAATTTGATTCGGAACAGTTCTACCATTTAGTATAACTCATCTCATCTCGATATTTCTTTGCTCTGTCAATTTGTTGACACTGTGGATTCAAACGAATAGAATTATACCAAAAAATATAACTGAACCACAACTTGATGTAATATTGATACAATGCAAGATCAATTCAAATTTACTTGAAAGACGACAACGTGTTTCTAAACTACATATTTCGAATTAGGATTAATTGAATTAACCATAACTCTTGCCTATAATTGGACAGAGTGACATGCTATAAGGTGACGTAATCTTAGCAACATAATTGTTATTTTCTTTTATTTGACAAACAAACTTCCTTCGTTTCTATTGAAACATGAATGTTTGCAAAATGTCACTCAATCCAATACTCACTCCCAAATGTCCGTTTATTTTTGTAATTACTAATTAATTAAAATTTTATTTATGTATATATACATCAGGCTAATTATCTTCCTTTCAATTTCATACCTCACCTCTCTTAGCAACAAAATATATATCGGCATTTAAGTATAAAGTTAACAATGTTAACAAAAACAATTTCTATTCACATGTTAATTATCTGCTGAATCACAGACAGTATTTCTTTGATTTAAAATAAATGTCGACGAGGCTTCTTGGCGGTCTACCATGGGTGTTCAAACATTTCGATGTTGGAACTCGGAATTGTCTGCAGACGACTTACGTACCTGGCGGGGTGTTGTACTCGGTAGAGCAGTTTCCACGCTGCGATCTGTTGAGACTCAGCCCTTTGCAGGGGGTTTTGTCTTGTCAGTTAGACGAGACCCCGTGTTTTGTTAGTTACAGTTTTTCTGTTTCTGTTTTTGTTTTTGTTTTTAATAACATAGCAAAACGAAAAACCAACTAACAATATATGTTGTTGTTTCTCTCGTTTTGCTATGTTATTAAAAAAAACAAAAACAGAAACGGAAAAACTGTAACTAACAAATACGGGGTCTCGTCTAACCGACAAGACGAATCCCCAAGCAAAGGGCTGAGTCTCAACAGACCGCAGCGTGGAAACTGCTCTACCGAGTACAACACCCCGCCAGGTACGTAAGTCGTCTGCAGACAATACCGAGTTCCAACATCGAAATGTTTGAACACCCATGGTAGACCGCCAAGAAGCCTGGTCGAACTTAGCAAGATAGATCCTGCCGTCGACCGATGGGTGCGCGCGGTAAACGGGGCTCGTGCGACGACCGACGCGAACGTCGACCGCCTAGTAAAGTCACATTGTTTTGAGCCTTTCGACTCTCGGAACTCCAAGAAATATCGTTGCCACCTTTGACTAGAAAGGATACGGCCTTAGAGGCGTTCAGGCATAATCCCACGGATGGTAGCTTCGCACCATCGCCCGCTCGAGCGAGTGCGTGAACCAAATGACCGAACCTGCGGTTCCTCTCGTACTGAGCAGGATTACTATCGCAACGACCGGTCATCAGTAGGGTAAAACTAATCTGTCTCACGACGGTCTAAACCCAGCTCACGTTCCCTTTTTACGGGTGAACAATCCGACGCTTGGCGAATTCTGCTTCGCAATGATAGGAAGAGCCGACATCGAAGGATCAAAAAGCGACGTCGCTATGAACGCTTGGCCGCCACAAGCCAGTTATCCCTGTGGTAACTTTTCTGACTCCTCTTGCTGAAAACTCTTCAAGCCAAAAGGATCGATAGGCCGTGCTTTCGCAGTCCCTATGCGTACTGAACATCGGGATCAAGCCAGCTTTTGCCCTTTTGCTCTACGCGAGGTTTCTGTCCTCGCTGAGCTGGCCTTAGGACACCTGCGTTATTCTTTGACAGATGTACCGCCCTAGTCAAACTCCCCGCCTGGCAGTGTCCTCGAATCGGATCACACGGGAGCGTTAAACGGCGACCGAAACGCGGCCAAGCCCATGACCGACCGAAACGAGAGAAAACCGCGCGAACGATCTCCCCAACGTTAACGGAACGATCAAGAATCGTGACACGCGAACGGAACGCCACTCTGCGTGCTTGGTTCTAGAATGCCATGACAGCCGAAACCTGTGTTAAAGGTACGGCGCACGCGTTCCGCCTTACCGAGTAAGTAAAGAAACGAGTGGTATTTCACCGGCGATGTTGCCATCTCCCACTTATGCTACACCTCTCATGTCTCCTTACAGTGCCAGACTAGAGTCAAGCTCAACAGTGTCTTCTTTCCCCGCTAATTTTTCCAAGCCAGTTCCCTTGGCAGTGCTTTCGCTAGCTAGTGGGTAGGGACTGTGGGAATCTCGTTAATCCATTCATGCGCGTCACTAATTAGATGACGAGGACAGTAGGTTGCTATTATTGTAAATGTCTAAATATTTCACCTATTTAAATCAAAAGATAATTCACGTAGTTGATTCTTTAAGCAAGAATTAGTGAGCGGCAAATTTCAGCTAGGTACTGAATTTTTTCTATCACGTTTGGTTGGATTATTACCCTCAAACAACAATAAGATATCAATCTTTCCAAGTTTGCTAATTTTATGTCAAAATTTAATTAGATTCCTCATCTCTAGATGACAACTTCAAATAATGTCAACACAATTTATTTACAAAATCATGAAAAAGTGATTTCTACTTTACAATTTTCTGATTTGCAATCTTTGTTCACTTGAATTTTATAATTAATAGCTCTATCATTTTTAATTTTGTTGAAATTTTCATCTACGTTTGTGCATATATATTTTAAGTGTCTCTACGTTTTCTTGAGAGCTGACAAATTGGACAACTTGGCCTTAGTTTCTGATTTATAATCGCGATTATAGGAACCTGGGATCCTATTAAGTAGTATTTTTCTAAAAAATCTTTATAAACATTCAAGAGGTGAAACACAATTTACTTTACCTACATGCTCCATAAAATAAAGTTCAAATCGTGGTGGTGAATCAAAACTTGAAGATTGTGATGCACAATATAAATTGAACTTTGCGAATGTTATTTGATGGGATAAGAACCCTTTAGAAGATATATAAAAGTTGCTCAAGTTTTTTGTGCTCTTCGCAATAATTAAATGAACAAGTTTAGAAGGTAAATTTACCAAAGAATAGTTATGTACATAATCTGGGTTCAATAACAACGAAGGCAGTTTGTTCATCAAACAAAAGAAACACATTCAATATTCATACATTCTTCCTTTCTATTTACCTGGAAGAATATCATCTAACACATGTCTGATCGGTATTCCAAATAAATGCCTTTCTAAGAAAATTGTGTCTCAATTCTTGACTCTGTTATAGCGTAAGCTTTATTTTCAATAATAAGATGCTTTTTCGCATTGTAAATTAAATTGTATAAGAAGAATGCTTCACTGTTAACTATCACAAGAGGATAGCTCCTCGATTACTATTATAGAATCCTGTGTTCAGAATATCTCGACAATTTAGAATATCATCTTTCTATATTTGGTATCGCCAATATAAAATCGGCCAACAAGCAAAATGAAATAACTGAAATATCAGTTGTCAGTTAGTTGTCAAAACAAACGTACAGGACCAGAGTTCTCAAAAACTTATTCTCCTGTTTTAAGAAATTGTTAGTAAATAATTTCATTATTTATTCCATATGGTATTACTCAAGCCTTAACCATTATGTTAAACCCTACACATTTTCCATTTAAATTTAATCCATTGATGTTAATCAAAGTTGACTTTTTTTAGAAATTATGTGTTATTCATTATGAATTTCTTCTGAAATAAATTGATGGCGTGTATGTAGTTGTTGAGATTTTGAATGATGACCTAGTGTTCTCAAGTTTCACAGCATCTCTTGAATGTTGAAATTGTTAATATTTGAAATTAAGTTGTAGGAACAATTGTCAATAACAGTTGCCAATTTACAATAAGTGTTGTATTGTTTTTTAAATTTGAATTCCCTTAATAATTTATTGCAGTTAATCAATCATATTGGAACAGTTACACTAAAACAAAATATATCTATTTTAGAGCTCTGATTTCAAATAGTGTTAATTAATCATGAAATTCTCGGAAATCAAGCCACAAGAAAAATTTCCGTGGGCTTTAATTTTGCTGAATCAAAATATTACCAATCATATTAAAATTCATTTAAGTAAAGTTAGGCATATGATATATTATCAAAACACCAAAATGTATTAGAAACTGTAAAAAGGAATCCCGATTTGTATATATATATATCAAAAGTTAACCAAAGTGATACAATATTACAGAGTACAGAGAGTATTTAGTGTAAAATATCCTGTTATACAGTATCAAAAATGATGAACGTGTCTACTCGCATATTGAGACGGAACATCAACACCCCTTTGTAAACAAAAAAGAAAGATATACATGCAATTATGTGGGCGGGCCGGACTGACTAGAGGGGATCATTTGGTTTTGCTGAGTTTAGCATGCGGTTCGTCTCCGTAGACGGGTCGGTGTCTTTGAACACTTTATTTAATTATTTTTAGTTTTTTTACTTATGCATTTATTTATTTTATTTAATTTTTGGGATATTTTTTATTTTGAAAAAAGAACATTATTTTTAGAATACTTATTTTTGTTTTTAATATCGCATATAGAAAGTTACTAAATGCATTCGCTAAGATTAATTTATATTGTGCGCAAGCGCGCACTTGCACTAGCATTTTTGCACTGTATATTGCCCCTTTGGTTGACTGAACCAACGTACTACAACGCCTTATAATCAAATTGAGACATCCCTAATTAAAAATCGCTCCGTTATTTTCCTTCTTTCAAAAAAATCTTTGGTCACTGTGTTTTTCATTCTCTTCTACAATATGATTTATTCAATCAATATTTGAAGATCATTTTTGCAATACCCTCAAAAATTATTACTTCTTACAGATTGCAATTTTAAATAAAATATCTTAAGAACTCCATCTACATCCCAACGCATATGGAAAGTTACTACCACGATTTTAACATATTTTTAAAGCAAGTATGAAGCATATAGGTAAAGCAAGTAAATTGTGTCTCACTTCTTGAATGTCTATAAGAGCATAAACTTTCTTTTCAATTATGATATACCTTATTACAGATATTTTAGAAGAATACTGCTTAATAGGATACAAAGCTCCGCGATGTTTGGTTGTATATAATTACTTCTTTCCATGATCGGTATCGCGATTATATGATAACCGAATAAGCAGAACGAAAATACTACAACTTTAGTTCTCGATGATGTTGTCAGTGTTTTGTCAAAACATGCCTACTCCCAAGAAAATGTGGAAACACTAAAAATATATATGCACTAAAGTAGATGAAAGTTTTAACAAAACTGCAACAGATAAATCTATTAATTATAAATTTCAACCCAACAAAGATTTCAAACCTTTATTTCCCCAGAAATTTGTGAAATAGAAATCACTATTTCATGATTTGGTTTATAAATTGTGTTAACATTATTTGAACTTGTCATCCAGACATGAAGAATCTAAATGAGGGTGATAATTAAAGGTGAAGGAGAAAAATTCAGTGCATAGTTGAAATCTGTCGCTCACTTATTCAAGCTGAAAGAGTCAACTACGTGAATTTACTGTTGATTTAAAAAGGTGAAATATTTAAACAGTTACAAAAATAGCAACTTACCGTCTGAAGGTTTAGATTACGAGCCCTGCAAGTCACTGAAATCAAAACAGTTGCAGATCTCTCGTCGACATTTATTTTCGACAGGTAATTAATATGTGAAACGAAATTGTTTTTGTTAACTTTGTTAATTTTATATTTCCATTAGAATAGATTGCTGCTAAGAGAAGTTTCAACTACTATAAGGTGAGGAATAGAATTGAAAACAAATAAAATTTTAATTAATTTGTAATTAAAAAATAAAACGAGTGAGTGTGATTGAGTGACATTTTGCAAACAAGTATCAATAGCAACGAATTGTTTGTCAAAAAATAAAATAACATGTCAAATTACGTTTCTTTATGGCATATGTCAGAACTATGTAGTAATTTATAAAAAAGTTGTCTTCTCTCAAACATATTTGATTTGATTCTTACATTGTATTAATATAACACCCAATTGTGGTTCAGTTATATCTTTTCTTATAATTCGTTTTAATCCACTGTCTCAGCAAATTGACAGAGCAAAGGAATATCGTGATGATTTTTCAATTTGTTATAATATTTTTGATGGTAGAACTGTTTCGAATCAATCTCATCCTTGTATTTCAACCTACAGTGGATGACCATAAATGATATTCCCAAATATTTAAATATAACATAACTATACAAATAAAACTACTTTGTTTAACTTATGTCGATATTTTAATATTAGTTTGGTGTTATAAAATGGTTTCGACACATTGCCGATTCTTTCAACATCCAATTATTCAGTGGAAAAATATACAGATATACACAATATAATTATTTATGAATCACATTTTCCGTCATAAATTTCAGATTAAAATATAAGCAAAAACTACTACGGCACAATTCTAATATTATAATTACTATAAACATGCTTAATTCTCAGATGTTAGATGAGTTGAAACGTATGCCCATACCATGGAAAACTTTCCATAAAATGAAAGTACCTTCTTTATACACAGACAGATATGTGGAAATCCAACGGGAACATTCCTGTCCTCAGCCTTTTTGATAGAACTTTTGAAGACGGTTTCTTGGTATTGCTGTTTTCTCCTTTATTGTGACTTTTTCTTGACCTTTTTTCGGATTTCTTGCATATTTTTTCATATTTCATAGCCTCAGAGAAAATAGCATGCCCTCAATCTCTGCAGATCTATCTTTCAACACTCTAATCCGGAGATTGCATGCTTGCATGATATCCAACCCTGTGAATCCGACAGATACAAGAGACCTTGTCTCTTGGCTGTCTAGACCTCTGCGTCTCTTTTGAACATCTTTTCTTTACTATGTAGCGATTGTTACGTACCTCTTTAGTTTTCCCTTATATTTTCCTAAACCTTTATGGTTAACTACTCTTAGGTCATGATCTTCGGATCATTGCCCGGAGAGGGGTTTTTAGTCGGTAAAGTCCGGCACTACGTCTTGTAGATTTCCCCCTCTTTGCTCCAATAAAAAAAAAATCATAATTTATTCTGAAAACAAATCAATGTGTTATTTTATGAAGCCTTATTTTGTGTTTAGTTGGGAATTCCTGTAAATATAAATAATGAATTTAGCCAAAACTATTCCCTAAAAATAACAGTTTGGTACGATCGGTTTCATTTCTAGCACTACTGTACATAAGTATTTCTGCTAATTACAATTCTCAATGAGGAAGAACCTCATTAATAAAGAGAGAATATTTAACTATTAATTTTGAATTGAAGCGTAGGAGCAACTTCAGAAAGATGTGTTTCTTATGAAATAAAAGTCTGAACTGATTAGAGGTTTGTGGTAAACAAATAAAGAAAACTTTTTGGGCTATTTGATTTTATGAAAAATATTGTAATATGTTTATATACAACGAAATTCAAATGTCTACAAGTGAATAATGCATAGAAATTCAAACAAAATGGTCCTGTGGCATAAACAACTAGAGTACCTACATTATAAAGGCGTACAGGATTTGTACAGAAAGCGACTGGTACACGGTAATAAATTGGATAATGATAAATTACCCATGTGGTGTGACAATGTCAACGAGGTGAGCAAGCAAGGAAACCCTTTACTGACAGAGAAGGAAGAAGTAAGCAGTTACTGAATATTGTCCAGATATCTGCGGACCAATGCGAGTCAAATTCAGCGGTGGATCAAGATATCTTCTTACATTAATAGACGAATATAATAGGTGGTGCCAGGTTTTTTCCTTAAGTCAAAGAGAGAAGTTTTTGAAAAATTTAAGGAGTACAAAAGAACTGTCGAAAATAAACTGGTAATGAAATTAAGAGAGAATTAGCTGAGAAATTGAAGATCATAGATTGCAAGGTTTTTCTTTAGAATAGAAATTAATCAAAGTAAGAAAGGAGTAACACTAAAACAAAAAAAATATATTTTAGAGAAATTCAGAATGGTAGATTGCAATCCAATTAAAACACCGTATGACTGCCACTCAAAATTTAACAGAGATTTAAAACCAATCAAAGACCCCGCACGATACAGAGAATTAATTGGTACTCTAATGTACTCTAATGTAACCGATCAAAACTGGGGCTTTACAATAACTAGTTGTGCCGTTGGATGTGGTACTGCCTTCCTTTCTGCCAATAGAACCTGGATTTGAGCCTCCTTTTCCTTTTCTTATTTCACGATTCTTGTCTTTTAATAGGAACTTTAATAGGGTCACTAAATAAAAACGAAAATATCACTACCAACACTTTTCCGTAGTTGCTACCGAAACTTGGTTAAATGACGATCGTTACCTCTGCCATTGATAACGACAGAAAAGTCTCTTATTGTTAGCGACTTTTGTCAATTGTTCAAAGTGTGGGTAGCAACCAGGGAATATTGTTGAAAATTACAATTTTTTTTGAGTTGTTCGTCCTTCTTTTGTCTGAATTTAGTTATAATAGTTAGCATAATCGAAAGAGAAGAAGTGTTAATTTGGCTTGTAACCTCGGTTACTAAACCAATAAACCATGTGTAGGGTCCGGAAAATAGAAAGTCTCAGTTTCGGCTCGTATTTTTTGACTACTCACTGACAATCTTGACAACTGATCCTTGTGTAATTTTGTTTTGTTTGGTGTCCGATCCTCTAATGCTCTTTGGCGAATTACAGAAAGAGGATATTTCAGTGCGAAAAATGGGATCATATAAATACTAATCAAGGAGATGACCCAGCTTACAAATTCCGATAATATGCATTCCTCAGTTAATTTAATGCTGTCTTGTTAACCCAAAGTAGTTTACCTGAAGCAATCTTCTCAAAAAAATCTAATTTACAGCGCAATGTAGCTTACGCTATTACATAGAAAGGAAAATTATAACAACTTAAAACAAATAATGTTTCATCTCCTCTTGGGAATCCAATTGTAACTGATGCGATGACCTGTAGAAACTACACATAAACTGATAAAATTGTAATTTGAATTGTGCATCTGTGGACAGTTAATTTGTAATTTTAACACTAAATTCTTAAATATAAGTTTTTCTTCTGAAATAATAAATTCTTTTAAGAAAAATTAACAGGTTATGAAGCCAGAAAAGCCCAGGGAAGCCCAGAATGGCTTACTTACTGAGAAAAGTAATGAAGTTAACCTAAAACGTCAATACGACAATTGAAAAGTGTTTTCTCGTAACATCTGGAATAAGGGTTCTTAAATTGTCAGCAAACAATCAATTGGCATTAATTGAAAAGTTAACCGACCGAGATAATTACGTAACGTGGCGATTTGCTCTAAAATCATACCTACAGCAAGAGGAGTTGTGAAACTGCATTGACCCCACCACATGTGTCATTGTGGACACAAAACGAGACACAAAGGCAAAAACTAAGATAAATTTACTAGTTGACTAAATAAATTACGTGCACATACAAGAGAGTAGTACTGCAAAAGAAGTATGGGATACGTTTTCATAAGTATTTGATGACTCTTGGTTGACACGCTGTGATGGGCTGCTGCGTGATCTCTATAATACTTCACTTACTCTATGTCAAAACGTAGAGAAATATGTGAGCCAAATTATGTGTACTGCTCACAAGCTGAGAAACATTGGTTTCGCAGTTGACGATGAATGGCTAGTTACATTGCTACTCTCCGGTCTACCAGAGTCCTCCTATCAACCAATGATTATTGCTATTGAAAGCTCCGGCATGAAGATAACTTCAATTTCTGTGAAATCAATACCATCACAAGATGTTAAACAACCTGAAAGTGACTCAACAGTATTCTCAGGCAACAATACCAACCACAAGAAACAAAGTAAGTAAGGGTGATACACTTGTCATAAAAGTCCTCAAATGCAAATCCAGGACCAAGGATCATCAGTAAAAGAAGAAATGGAAGAAACAAATCAAATTTTCTTGAAAGAAGACAACTTTTTTCTAAATTACATATTTCGAATAAGGTTCAATTGGACATTGGATGTTTTGTTTATATTTTAACGTCTGGCATATGTCACAAGGAATCGTAATCTTAGCAACATAAATATTATTTTCTTTTATTTGATAAACAAAATTCCTTCGTTGCTATTGAAACTTGAAAGTTCGTAAAATGTCACTCAGTCCAACACCCACTCCCAAATGTTCGTTTAGTTTTGTAATTACTAATTAATTAAAATTTTATTTATGTGTTTATACATCTAGTTATCCTGTTTTCAATTTCATCCCTCACGTCGTCCGTATCACATATTCAAACTAAATTATAATAGTTGGAACTTCTCTTATCAGCAATCTATTCTAATGGAAATATAAAGTTAACAAAGTTAACAAAAACAATTTCTTTTCACATGTTAATTATCTATCAGAATCACAGACAGTTTTTGTATGTCGACGATAGATCTGCAACTAATTTGATTTCCGTGACTTTCAGGACTAGTAATCGACATCTCCACAATAATGGCATCAAGTTGCCATTATTGTAATTGTTTAAATATTCCTAACGAGTTCCTAAGGAGTCTGCACGTTTTGACAACTCTGGCAATTTTGACAGCTAATGTGAGAGTATTTCGTTCTGCTTAATTGCTGTACTTATAATCGCGATACCGATTATGGAAAGAGGTTATTTTATACGACAAAACATCGCAAAACCTGGGATCCTACAGCAGTATTTGTGTAAAAAGCTACTTTAATGTGTGGGCAAACGCATCAAGATATTCTCCAGCTTTTCTTTTACATTTACCCAAATTCAGTTTAGCTTGAGCCGAACCTACTTTTCTAGAAAAACTACCGCCCAATCTATTACTCATTTTTAAATTTCAAACACATTACATTAATATCTTTTATCTAAAGTATAACTTGCGAATATGGTGTTGATTAATTTTTTTATAAAAACTAATCACTTTACATTACAATCGTTATGATTATTTACAGTGGAAAAATTACTTGTCAAATCCAGCCCATTTAGTTTAGCAAACAATAAATCATGGCAGATTCTATCAAATGCCTTTTAAATGTCTGTATAAACAGCATCAACCTGTAAATGATTTTCAAGAGCACCAACTGTCGAGAGTTTATAAATAAGAAGGTTGGTCGCAGAAGATTTATATTTGCAAATTTCATGTAGACTCTCATTTATAATATTTTGGAACTATGGCATAATTATTTTGGAAATGATTTTTTTGGACAATCTTGGAAAACAACAAGTAAACTATCTCCATCCTTTAAGATAGGTATAACAAATGATTTTTTACGTACGTTAGGAAATAAAGTAGATTTTAAAAACATATTAAGTTTCATTGTTAGAGGCTTTGTTAATGAAAATCCACAATTCATTCAATACTGTAGAAAGAATATCATAAGGACCTCTATTACTAGATAAATAAAGACTTCTGAGTTCATTGAAAACATCAATCTGGACAAAATTATAATTACGTTTTGAATATAAACAAAAATATTAGATATGTGTCTGCATTGAAGGCAAAAAAGTGAAACAAACAGCTAACGAAGTGTAAATACTTATTTCTTTTGTTGTTTTTGTCTTTTCAATGACGAAATTTTAAAAAGTTACCAAATAATTCTTCAAGATCAGTTTTGAAATCAAATGATATTTTGTACATATTCAGGTTTCAACAGCAATGAAGGCGATATGTTTATTAATCAAAAGTAAAACATACTTTTGTTGTCTGAAGAATATGCATCGACAAAAGTGTGTGAATTGTTAATTAGACATTGCTATTCCTAACAAATATCAAAATTTTATATATTTTCTTTGATAAGATAATAATAACACTTAAACATCTTTTTTAGCTGCTATTTTTCAATTCTGTTAAACTTATAAATTCACATCACATAATTAGGACCTTCCCACTTTCCGCATATTTTGGCAAATTGAAATAACCTCTCTCAGTAATTCGCCAAAGAGCATTATAGGATTGGACACCAAACAAAACGAAATTACACAAAGATCAGTTGCCAAGATTGTCAATGAGCTGTCAAAAAATATTAACCGAAACTGAGATCTGAGACGGCTAATCATGAGCGCTGTTTTTTCCCAAACCAATTTAAAAGTTACTTCTCTATGAGAAGTCTCTTCTAATTCTTAGTCCACTTGGATTAAAATACTTTAATGCAATTCGATATACATAAATTTGAGCACTGAATCATAACTGGTGGGGTGCATCATAGTTAGACAATTTCGACATCACCTCCTTGGGGGTGACCGAGTTCCTGCGTTTTGGAACTGGAAGACTTTGCAGGAGTGGGGGTGGCTGGTTGGGATAAAGATTTGGGATTAGCGTTAACAACTCTTCTCTTTCGATTATGGTAACTATTATAACTAAATGCAGGCAGAGGAAGGACGAACAACTCAAACAAAAATTGTTACTATCAACAATATTTCCTGGTGCACTTTGAACAATTGACAAAAGTCGCTAACAATAAGAGACCTTTCTGTCGTTACCAATGGCAGCGGTAACAATCGTCATTTATCCAAATTTGAGTAGCAACTACGGAAAAGTGTTTGTTAAGGAATGAAATTGCACATTGATACTTGGAACCCCTCTGTATAGATGCCCTAACGCAAGCGTCATGCTACGAAGGGTTTTTAGTTCTTAGTTTTTAGTCTTTGACGTTTCTAGCCGAGTGCAAACCTTGTAATAATATAATAAACGATTAGTTTTCTTGTAACATCGACTATTATTCTCATCACACTCACACCTCAGTTTTCAAAAGTGTTTGTAGTGATATTTTTGTTTTTATTTAGTGTCCCTCTTTTGTCTGAATTTAGTTAGTTACCAAATTCAGACAAATGAAAAAATTTGTTTACTTGTCTGGTAACCTTGGTTACCAATCCAAGAAACAACTGAATTAAATTTTTGTTTTCGTACTATAAACAGTTTAATAACCGAATTAGCGATAATGAAATGCGAAAACAGCAAGTGTGCCTCCAAAAGGTCGAGTGGTTCCGAATCCTATTGGAACCGGACGGCACATCGCCAGTTCCGTTCTATAAGAACTTCCTACTAAGAGACAAAAACCTTGAAAGATGGAAAGGAAAAGGCGGTTCAAATCCAGGTTCTATTGGCAGAAAGAAAGGTCAACCGCCCCGTAAACCCTGAGCACGACTCCGTTCCAAGTTCCGAAAGAGTTAACTATCTAAAGTAAGTAACAACAGCAAAATTCGGCAAAGCGCCTCACCGACATCAGACCCCTAAATGGAGTTAGACATAACGTTCGTACTTCTGTTTGAATTTAGTTATAAGAGTTGCCATATTCAGACAAAAGAGAAGAGTTGTTAATTTGGCTGGTAACCTCGGTTACTAAACCAATAAACCATGTGTAGAGTCCACGAAAAAGATAAGCCAAGAGGTACACGAAAACTAGACGTTAAGATTAAAATCCCGGAACTAGAGGGTGAATTACAACGAATGAAAGTAAGTAATGCAGTAAGCTGTCTGCCTATGGAGGTGTTCTCGAAATCCTGACGACGCACCCCTGTGCTCACCGAAAGGACACGGAAGCACTGGAAGTATTTGTTTCCATTAAGGTCAAAACACAAAAGTTAATAGTTAGAACATGCCTGCTTACAAGGCGACGTGGAATGATAATGCAAGGTACTCAGTAAAACGCTTATTGACTATCTTACAACATTGGTGGGCTGTATACAACTAACTCTGCTCTTACAACTTAACTCTGTTTCTATAACTACGCTCTTCTATTGTTTTTATTCTCCGTTGGCATCACAACCGTTATACATGATGTCTAGATATTCTAACATAACTTGCCTCGAGTGAATTGGACCAATGATGAGTAAGTATAGTGTTTGCATGAGTACTGAGGTTTACACTTTAAACTATCAATTATCATTGGTTGATTGTGTCTTATGAAATTTTATACAATATGTTCCTATTTTATCTACATGTAAAAAAATTAAGAACTAAGTTTAATAAGTTGTTCTCTAAAGAGCTTATAAAATTAACTATTCGTTTTTCATTTGTAGACATTTGAATTCCGTTACCCATAAACAAATTTCAATTTTGTTCATAAAATCAGGTAGACCAAAAAGTTTTCTTTACTTGTTTACCTCCAAACTTTAATCAGTTCAAACATTTCATACGAACCACATTTCTCTGAAGTTGCTCCTACGCTTCAACTCAAAATTATTATTAAATATTCTCGCTTTTATTAATGAGTCCCTGCCTCATTGGAAATGATAATCGGAAGAAATACTTGTGTATAGTAATGCTAGAAATGAAACAGATCGTATCAAACTGTTATTTTTAGGTAATATTTTTGTCTAAATTCATTAATTTACTTACAGGAATCCCAACTAAACAAAGAATAAGAACTTTCATGTATATGACGCTCCTTAAAACAACACATTAATACCTAATTAATTTGTTTTCAGAATAAATTAAGATTGAAATCTTAAAGTACGATGCAAAAAGCAAATGGTGTAAAGATTCTAGTGGCCCAAGAATTGGATTTAAATGTAAGTATAATTTTCATCTGTATTCAAGATTTTTATAATTAATGACATATTTTATGTTAAAACACACAATTAAATTATATAATTTAAATGAAAAACAAATAAAATTGGTATATATAATAAAATTAATCTTTAATATTAATTTTATATATCTTTTTTAAAGTATTTCGACGATTCGTTGGGCACGACGAGTTACGTTCACATGGAAAGGCTGATTACCATCATATAAATGAAGATGAAATGAGCCACGACAAAACCTGACGACGTCGGCAAATATTTTCTCTGAGGCTATGAAATATGAATAAAAATCCAAGAAATCCGAAAAAAGTACAAAAAAAAATCACAATAAAGAAGAAAACATCATTACCAAGAAACCGTATTCAAAAGTTCTACCAAAAAGACTGAGGACTGGAATGTTTCCGTTGGAGTTCCACATATCTATCTCTGTATATAGCAAGTACTTTCATTTTATGGAAATGTTTCTATAGTGTGGATCTAGGTTTCAACTCATCTATCATCTGAGAATGAAGCTTGTTTTGTTTTGAAGGTTAAAAAAATCGACAATGGGTCGAAACCATTTATTAACAACCAAACTTATATTAAATTAACCACATAACTTAAAGGTACACAAAGTAGTTATATTATATATAAATATTCGGGAATCACATTTATAGTCATTTAGTGTGGGTTGAAATATAAGGATGAATTTGATTCGGAACAGTTCTACCATTTAGTATAACTCATCTCATCTCGATATTTCTTAGCTCTGTCAATTTGTTGACACTGTGGATTCAAACGAATAGAATTATACCAAAAAATATAACTGAACCACAACTTGATGTAATATTAATACAATGTAAGATCAAATCAAATTTACTTGAAAGACGACATCCCTCACCAATCTTAGCAACAAAATATATATCGGCATTTAAGTATAAAGTTAACAATGTTAACAAAAACAATTTCTATTCACATGTTAATTATCTGCAGAATCACAGACAGTATTTCTTTGATTCAAAATAAATGTCGACGAGAGATCTGCAACTGATTTGATTTCAGTGACTCGTAATCGAAACCTTCAGACAGTAGGTTGCTATTATTGTAAATGATTAAATATTTTACCTTTTTAAATCAAAAGATAATTCACCTAGTTGATTCTTTAAGCAAGAATTTGTGAGCGGCAAATTTCAAGTAGGTACTGAAATTTTTCTATCACGTTTGGTTGGATTATTACCCTCAAATAACACTAAGATACCAATCTTTCCAAATTTGCTAATTTTATGTCAAAATTTAATTAGATTCCTCATCTCTAGATGACAACTTCAAATAATGTCAGTACATTTTATTAACAAAATCATGAAAAAGTGATTTCTACTTTACAATTTGCTGATTTGCAATCTTTGTTCAGATGAAATTTATAATTAATAGCTCTATCATTTGTAATTTTGTTGAAATTTTCATCTACGTTTGTGCATATATATTTTAAGTGTCTCCACGTTTTCTTGAGAGCTGACAAATTGGACAACTTGGCCTTAGTTGCTGATTTATAATCGCGATTCTAGGAACCTGGGATCCTATTAATTAGTATTTTTCTAAAAAATCTTTATAAACATTCAAGAGGTGAAACACAATTTACTTTACCTACATGCTCCATACTTGCTTTAAAATAAAGTTCAAATCGTGGTGGTGAATCAAAACTTGAAGAATGTGATGCACAATATAAATTGAACTTTGATGGGATAAGAACCCTTTAGAAGATAAATAAAAGTTGCTCAAGTTTTTTGTGCTCTTCGCAATAACTAAATGAACAAGTTTAGAAGGTAAATTTACCAAAAAATAGTTTTGTACATAATCTGGGTACAATAGCAACGAAGGCAGTTCTTCTTCCTTTCTATTTACCTGGAAGAATATCATCATCTGACACATGTCTGATCGGTATTCCAAATAAATGCTTTTCTAAGAAAATTGTGTCTCAATTCTTGACTCTGTTATAGCGTAAGCTTTATTTTCAATAATAAGATGTTTTTTCGCATTGTAAATTAAATTGTATCAGAAGAATGTTTCACTGTTAACTGTCACAGAAGGATAGCTCCTCCATTATTATTATAGAATCCTGTGTTCAGAATATCTCGACAATTTAGAATATCATCTTTCTATATTTGGTATCGCCAATATAAAATCGACCAACAAGCAAAATGAAATAACTGAAATATCAGTTGTCAGTTAGTTTTCAAAACAAACGTACAGGACCAGAGTTCTCAAAAACTTATTCTCCTGTTTTAAGAAATTGTTAGTAAATAATTTCATTATTTATTCCATATGGTATTACTCAAGCCTTAACAATTATGTTAAACCCTACACATTTTCCATTTAAATTCAATCCATTGATGTTAATCATCAAATTTGACTCTTTTAAGAAATTATGTGTTATGAATTACATCTGAAATAAATTGATGGCGTGTATGTAGTTGTTGAGTTTTTGAATGATGAGATACCTAGTGTTCTCAAGTTTCACAGCATCTCTTGAATGTTGAAATTGTTAATATTTCAAATTAAGTTGTAGGAACAATTTTAAATAACAGTTGCTAATTTACAATAAGTGTTGTATTGTTTTTTAAATTTGATTTCTCTTAGCTACATAATTTGTTGCATTTATTCATTTAATCATATTGGAACAGTTACACTAATAACAAATTATATCTATTTTAGAGCTCTGATTTCAAATAGTGTTAATTCGTCATGTAATTCTCTAAAATCAAGTCACATGAAAAATTCCCGTGGGCTTTAATTTTGCTGAATCAAAATATTACCAATCATATTAAAATTCATTTAAGTAAAGTTAGGCATATGATATATTATCAAAACACCAAGATGTCTTAAAAACTGTAAAAAAGAATTCCGATTTGTATATATATCAAAAGTTAATCAAAGTTATACAATATTACATAGTACAGAGAGTATTTAGTGTACAATATCGTGTTATATATACCGCCCCTTTGGTTAACTGAATCAGTGCACCACATCGACGTATAATCAAATTGTGTCATCCCTTATTAAAAATCGCTCCATTATTTTCCTTCTTTCAAAAAAACCTTTGGTCACTGTGTTTTTCAATCTCTTCTACAATATGATATATTCAATCAATTTTTGAAGATAATTTTTGCAATACCCTCAAAAATTATTTCTTTTTACAGATGGCAAATTTAAATAAAGCATCCTAAGAACTCCATGTACATCCCAACGCATATGGAGAGTTACTACCACGATTTTAAGATATTTTTAAAGCAAGTATGGAGCATATAGGTAAAGCAAGTAAATTGTGTCTCACTTCTTGAATGTCTATAAGAGCATAAACTTTCATTTGAATTATGATATTATTATTATTAATATTATAGATAATTTAGAAGAATACTGCTTAATAGGATACAAGGGTCCGCGATGTTTGGTAGTATAAAATACCTTCATTCTATGATCAGTATCGCGAATAAGCAGAACGAAAATACTCCATCTTTAGTTCTCGATGTTGTCAGTGTGTTGCCAAAACACACATACTGTCAAGAAAATATGGAGACACCAAAAATATATATGCACCAAAGTAGATGAAAATTTTAGCAGAACTGCAAATGATAAAGCCATTAATTATAAGTTTCAACCGAACAAAGATTGCAAATCAATATTTACGCAGAAAATTGTAAAATAGAAATTACTATTTTATGATTTGGTTTATAAGTTGTGTTGATATTATTTGAATTTGTCATCCAGACATGAGGAATCTAAATAATTTGCGATATAAAATTATCAAATATGGAAAGATTCGTATATCATTTGAGGGTGATAACCAATGTTGAAAAAGAAAATTTCAGTGTTGAAATATGTCGCTCAGTTATTCAAGCTGAGAGAATCACCTACGTGAATTTACTGTTGATTTAAAAAGGTGAAATATTTAAACAGTCACAAAAATAGCAACTTACTGTCTGAAGGTTTAGATTACGTGCCCTGAAAGTCACTGAAATCAAATCAGTTGCAGATCTCTCGTCGACATTTATTTCAAGTTTCAATAGCAACCAATTGTTTGTCAAAAAATGAAATAACATTTAGGTTGCTAAGATTACGTTTCCTTATGACATATGTCAGAAGTATGTAATTTAGCAAAAAAGTTGTCTTCTCCCAAGCAAAACTTGATTTGATTCTTATATTGTATTTCACCAAATTGTGGTTCAGTTATATCTTTTCTTATAATTCTATTCGTTTTAATCCACAGTGTCAGCAAATTGACAGAGCAAAGGAATATCGTGATGATTTTTCGATTTGTTATAATATTGTTGATGGTAGAACTGTTTCGAATCAATCTCATCCTTATATTTCAACCTACACTGGAAGACTATAAATGAGATTCACAAATAATTAAATATAACTTAACTTTACAAATAAAATTACTTAGTTTAACTTAAGTCGAAAATTTAGTTTGGTGTTATAAAATGGTTTCGACACATTGTCGATTTTTTAACCACCAATTTTTCAGTAGTAAGATTTACAGCTATATATAACATAATTATTTAGGAAACGCATTTACCATCATAGAGTACAGATTACAATAGGAAAAATTTCTTCGCCACAATTATAAAATTATAATTATGATAAACATGCTTAATTCTCAAAATGAAAGTACCTGCTTTATACACAGACAGATATGTGGAACTCCAACGGGAACATTCTAGTCCTCAGCCTTTTTGGTAGAACTTTTGGTAATGCTGTTTTCTTCTTTATTGGGATTTTTGCTTGTACTTTTTTTGATTTCTTGGATTTTTTTTTCATATTTCCCGATATGTGGCTTTGTCATAGCACATTTCATCTTCATTTATATGATAGTAATCAGTCTGTCAATGTGTCAATTCCTGATGTCCAACGAATCGTCGAAATAGCTTATTTGTTTTTTATTTAAATTAAATAATTTAATTGTGTGTGTTTTAGCATAAAATATATCATTAATTATAAAAATCTTGAATACAGATGAGAATTATATGTACATTTAAATCCAATTCTTGGGCCACTAGAATCTTTCCAGCATTTGCCTTTTACATCGTACTTTCAGATTTCAATCTTAATTTATTGAATTTATTCTGAAAACAAATTATGTATAAGAGAGGTATGTTTCGATATGAACTGATTAAAGTTTTGTGGTAACCAAATAAAGAAATCTTTTTGGGCTACTTGATTTTATGAAAAATATTTAATTTTGCTTGTGACAACGAAATTCAAATATCTGCAAATGAATAATGAATTGTTAATGTCATAAGCTCTTTATAGAACAACTTAAGAAACATAGTTCTTAATTATTTTTACAGGTAGATCAAGTTGGAACATATTGTATAAAATTTCATAAGATTTGTGCTCTCAATCATTAACATCCATATTGCTTAAAAGTAAATCCCAAACAACTAATGACAAGTGATAGTGTAATGAGTAAACCTCAGAACTCATGAAAACACTAAACTCATCATTAGTCCAATTCACTCGGGGCAGGTTTCAATCTCCAGTTACTAAAAATATATCCACTGATGCACAATGATTGGAATAAAAATCAAAACCAGATGCTGGTAAACTGTTCCAATTATTCACTTTTGGCTTTTGACCATAATGGATATAAAGACTTCCAGTACTTTCATGTCTTTTCGGTGAGCACAGGGGTGCGTCATCATCAGACGATTTCGACATCACTTTTATAGGCGTGACCCACTTCGTGGAAAACTTTTGCGTTTCGGAGGTGTGGGGTGGCTAGTTGGGAGAAAGGATTGGTGTTAGAAGTAGGAGTATTTCCAGGATTTACCGAAGGTGTCTGTGGTTTAGCAGACAGCTTACTGCATTACTTACTTTCATTCGTTGTAGTTCACCCTCTAGTTCCGATATTTTAATCTTAAGGCCTCTTGAAGCGCCGGCAGACTTTTGGGTTTTATTGAGATTTTCACTTGGCTTGTCTTTTCTCCTCAAACTACATATAGTTTATTTATCTGAGTTTGAATCCGAATATAAACGCACACTGGCAAAATGTAATATTTTTCAAGGAAAAGAATAATATATATTAGGGCAAATTTTAATATTGATAAGATTTAGATGACTGAGATAATGTTAGAAATTGTTCGGTGTTCAAATTTATGTATTTTGAATTGAATTAAAGCAAAAAGGTCAATACACTAACATTTAGAAAAAAGTTTTCATAGTAAAGAAACACTTAAAGTAGTTTGGCAATATTGTGAAGACTGATATGGAATACGGTTCGTATTCTTTGACAACTCCTTGACAATCTTGACAACTGATCTTTGTGTAATTTTATTTTGTTCGGTATCCGATCCTATAATGCTCTTTGGCGAATTATGGAAAGAGGTTATTTCAATCTGCCAAAATGTGGAGAATGTGTATCGTATAAATATTACTCCAGGAGCTGACCCAGCGTACTAAATTTGATAATATGCTTTCCTTAGTTAACTTAATGCTGTCTTGTTAACCCTAATTAGTTTACTTGAAGGATTCTTCTAAAAAAAATCTAATTTACAGGGCAATGTAGCTTACACTACTATAAAGAATGAATAATTTTGACACAACTTAAAACAAATAATGTTTCATCTCCTCTTGGGATGCCAATTGTAACTGATGCGATGACCAGGTAGGAGTGCACTGAAACTACACATAAACTGTTAAATTTTAATTTGAATTGTGCGCCTGTGGACAGTTAAGTTGTAATTTTAACACTAAATTCTTAAATATAAATTTTTCTTGAGAAATAATAAATTCTTTTAAGCCCAGAAAGTCTTATTTACTGAGAAAAGTAATAAAGTTAACCTAAAACGTCAATACGACAATTGAAAGGTGATTTCTCGTAACATTTGGAATAAGGGTTCTTAAATTGTCAGCAAACAATCAATTGGCATTAATTGAAAAGTTAACCGGCCGAGATAATTACGTAACCTGGTTATTTGCTATAGAAACACATCTACAGCAAGAGAAGTTGTGGACTGCATAAAACCCCCCACATGTGTCATTGTGGTCACAAAACGTGACACAAAGGCAAAAACTAAGATAAATTTACTAGTTGACTCAATAAATTACGTGCACATACAAGAGAGTCGTACTGCAAAATAAGTATGGGATAAATCTTAGTTGACACACTGTGATGGGCTGCTGCATGATCTCTGTAATACTTCACATACTGCATGTTAAAACGTAGAGAAATATATGAGTAAAATAATGTGTACCGCTCACAAGCTCAGAAACATTGGTTTCGAAGTTGACGATGAATGGCTATTTACAGTGCTACTCTCCGGTCTACCAGAATCCTATCAACCAATGATTATTGCTATTGAAAGCTCCGGCATGAAGATACCTTCTGTTTCTGTGAAATCAAAACTATCACAAGATGTTAAACAACCTGAAAGTGACTCAACAGTATTGTCAGTCATCAAGAAAATTAAAAACAACCACAGAAACAAAGTAAGGGTCCAAGGTGCTACACTTGTAACAAGTAAGGTCATAAAAGTCCTCAAATGCAAATCCAGAACCAAGAATGTTCAACAAAAAGCAAGTAGTTCATCATATGCTT
The DNA here is from genome assembly GCF_024364675.1 of Aethina tumida. Lineage (NCBI taxonomy): Eukaryota > Metazoa > Arthropoda > Insecta > Coleoptera > Nitidulidae > Aethina > Aethina tumida. The sequence goes on from NC_065435.1 coordinate 31,690,720, forward strand.
CTGCGTTTGGGGCAACATCCAGCCAAAATGACCCATGGTAAGTGGCTTCCGATGCATCGTCACACATGACAAGACGTAAGAACATGCTTGAAAATATGACGGCTCCTGTCATACATAAAATCAGAGTCGCAAACAACAAAGTATAATCCGTGCAATGCTCAGAACAAGTGAGGTTGGACCATTATGAAGATGAAGGTCAAAACAAAAAGGTGCTTTTTACAAAAGTATTATGTGTTCCTAAATTGGCAACAAATCTATTGTCTCTAAGTCAGATTATTTGCGATGGTAGCCAAATAAAATTTGACGGAACGAGCTGTGTTATTATGAAGAGCAGAAGTGAGGTAGTATCTTCCTACTGTAGCTTTATGTTAGGGTCGACTGGAACAGTATTAGGATCAGCATTAGTCATTTCAATTCTGTTTAAAATTTGTTCCATATAAATACTAAAACTCTTTTCGGTGTAGAGTCGAATTTGGCATGCCAGCAGCAAGGGAATTGTTTTAACCCATATGGTGACTTGTTCAATTTACATACCATGTTTTCGTCATGATCCAACCCTTCTTGTTAAGTCATAAATAGGTGTGTTCAAGTTCTCCATATAAAAATGCTGTCTTTACGTCTAGTTACTTGATTTTGTGATTATTTTGTACAGCCACAGATAGTAACAATCGTATTGAATCTCACCTGACTGTTTGTGCAAATGTTTCCTGGTAATCAACACGTGACATTTGACCATATCATTTCACACACAGATGTGATTTGTAACGTGGTCATTAAATAAATGAATCACTGTCATTAAAGTTATTATAACAAATCGAAAAATCATCTCGATATTTCTTTTCTCTGTCAATTTGTTGACGATTAAAACAAATAGAAATATATTAAAAATATAACTGAACCACAATTTGATGTAATATTAATACTATGAAAGAAACAAATCAAATTTACTTGAAAGAAGACAACTTTTTTCTAAATTACATATTTCGAATAAGGTTTAATTGGACATGTTTTGTTTATATTGTAACGTCTGGCACATGTCACAAGGAAACGTAATCTTAGCAACATAAATGTTATTTTCTTTTATTTGATAAACAAAATTCCTTCGTTGTAATTGAAACTTGAAAGTTCGCAAAATGTCACTCAATCCCACACCCACTCCCAAATGTTCGTTTAGTTTTGTAATTACTAATTAATTAAAATTTTATTTATGTGTATATACATCTAGTTATCCTGTTTTCAATTTCATCCCTCACGTCAATTTCATCCCTCGTATCACATATTCAAATTAAATTATAATAGTTGGAACTTCTCTTAGCAGCGATCTATTCTAATGGAAATATAAAGTTAACAAAGTTAACAAAAACAATTTCTTTTCACATGTTAATTATCTATCAGAATCACAGACAGTTTTTGTATGTCGACGATAGATATGCAACTAATTTGATTTCCGTGACTTTCAGGACTAGTAATCGACATCTCCACAATAATGGCATCAAGTTGCCATTATTGTAATTGTTTAAATATTCCTAACGAGTTCCTAAGGAGTCCGCACGTTTTGACAACTCTAGGAATTTTGACAGCTAATGTGAGAGTATTTCGTTCTGCTTAATTGCTGTACTTATAATCGCGATACCGATTATGGAAAGAGATTATTTTATACGACAAAACATCGCAAAACCTGGGATCCTACAGCAGGATTTGTGTAAAAAGCTACTTTAATGTGTGGGCAAACGCATCAAGATATTCTCCAGCTTTTCTTTTACATTTACCCAAATTCAGTTTAGCTTGAGCCGAACCAACTTTTCTAGAAAAACTACCGCCCAATCTATTACTCATTTTTAAATTTCAAACACATTACATTAATATCTTTTATCTAAAGTATAACTTGCAAATATGGTGTTGATTAATTTTTTTATAAAAACTAATCACTTTACATTACAATCGTTATGATTATTTACAGTGGAAAAATTACTTGTCAAATCCAGCCCATTTAAGTTTAGCAAACAATAAATCATGGCAGATTCTATCAAATGCCTTTTAAATGTCTGTATAAACAGCATCAACCTGTAAATGATTTTCAAGAGCACCAACTGTCGAGACTCTTATTTATAATATTTTGGAACTATGGCATAATTATTTTGGAAATGATTTTTTTGGACAATCTTGGAAAACAACAAGTAAACTATCTCCATCCTTTAAGATAGGTATAACAAATGATTTTTTACGTACGTTAGGAAATAAAGTAGATTTTAAAAACATATTAAGTTTCATTGTTAGAGGCTTTGTTAATGAAAATCCACAATTCATTCAATACTGTAGAAAGAATATCATGAGGACCTCTATTACTAGATAAATAAAGACTTCTGACTTCATTGAAAACATCAATCTGGACAAAATTATAATTACGTTTTGAATATAAACAAAAATATTAGATTTGTGTCTGCATTGAAGGCAAAAAAGTGAAACAAACAGCTAACGAAGTGTAAATACTTATTTCTTTTGTTTTTGTATTTTCAATGACGAAATTTTAAGAAGTTACCAAATAATTGTTCAAGATCAGTTTTGAAATCAAATGATATTTTGTACATATTCAGGTTTCAACAGCAATGAAGGCGATATGTTTATTAATCAAAAGTAAAACATACTTTTGTTGTCTGAAGAATATGCATCGACAAAAGTGTGTGAATTGTTAATTAGACATTGCTATTCCTAACAAATATCAAAATTTTATATATTTTCTTTGATAAGATAATAATAAAACTTAAACATCTTTTTTAGCTGCTTTTTTCCAATTTTGTTAAACTTATAAATTCACATCACATAATTAGGACCTTCCTACTTTCCGCATATTTTGGCAAATTTAAATAACCTCTCTCAGTAATTCGCCTTTAGAGCATTATATTATTGGACACCAAACGAAACGAAATTACACAAAGATCAGTTGCCAAGATTGTCAATGAGCTGTCAAAAAATATTAACCGAAACTGAGATCTGAGACGGCTAATCATTAGTGCTGTTTTTTCCCAAACCAGTTTAAAATTTTCTTCTCCATGAGAAGTCTCTTCTAATTCTTAGTGTACTTGGTCTAAAATACTTTAATACAATTCAATATACATAAATTTGAATACTGAACCATAACTGGTGCATCGTAGATAGACAATTTCGACATCACCTCCTTGGGAGTGACCGAGTTCCTGCGTTTTGGAGCTGGAAGACTTTGCAGGAGTGGGGGTGGCTGGTTGGGATAAAGATTTGGGATTAGCGTTAACAACTCTTCTCTTTCGATTACTATTATAACTAAATGCAGGCAGAGGAAGGACGAACAACTCAAACAAAAATTGTTACTATCAACAATATTTCCTGGTGCACTTTGAACAATTGACAAAAGTCGCTAACAATAAGAGACCTTTCTGTCGTTACCAATGGCAGCGGTAACAATCGTCATTTATCCAAATTTGAGTAGCAACTACGGAAAAGTGTTTGTTAAGGAATGAAATTGCACATTGATACTTGGAACCCCTCTGTATAGATGCCCTAACGCAAGCGTCATGCTACGAAGGGTTTTTAGTTCTTAGGTTTTAGTCTTTGACGTTTCTAGCCGAGTGCACACTTTGTAATAATATAATAAACGATTAGTTTTCTTGTAACATCGACTATTATTCTCATCACACTCACACCTCAGTTTTCAAAAGTGTTTGTAGTGATATTTTTGTTTTTATTTAGTGTCCCCCTTTTGTCTGAATTTAGTTAGTTACCAAATTCAGACAAATGAAAAAATTTGTTTACTTGTCTGGTAACCTTGGTTACCAATCCAAGAAACAACTGAATTAAATTTTTGTTTTCGTACTATAAAGAGTTTAATAACCGAATTAGCGATAATGAAATTGGAACCGGACGGCACATCGCCAGTTCCGTGCCACAAGAAGTTCATACTAAGAGACAAAAACCGTGAATGAAGAAAAGGAAAAGGCGGTTCAAATCCAGGTTCTATTGGCAGAAAGAAAGGTCAACCGCGCGGTAAACCCTGAGCACGACTCCGTTCGAAGTTCCGAAAGAGTTAACTATCTAAAGTAAGTAACAACAGCAAAATTCGGCAAAGCGCCACACCGACATCAGACCCCCAAATGGAGTTAGAGATAACGTTCGTCCTTCTGTTTGAATTTAGTTATAAGAGTTGCCATATTCAGACAAAAGAGAAGAGTTGTTAATTTGGCTGGTAACCTCGGTTACTAAACCAATAAACCATGTATAGAGTCCGCGAAAAAGATAAGCCAAGAGGTACCTGAAAACTAGACGTTAAGATTAAAATCTCGGAACTAGAGGGTGAATTACAACGAATGAAAGTAAGTAATGCATTAAGCTGTCTGCTAAGCTACAGATACCATCGGTAAATCCTGGAAGTACTCCTACTTCTAACCCTAACACCAATCCTTCCTCCCGACCAGCCACCCCACACCTCCAAAACGCAGAAGTCTTCCACAAAGTGGGATACGCCTATGGAGGTGTTCTCGAAATCCTGACGACGCACCCCTGTTCTCACCGAAAGGACACGGAAGCACTGGAAGTATTTGTTTCCATTAAGGTCATAATACAAAAGTTAATAGTTAGAACATGCCTGCTTACAAGGCGACGTGGAATGATAATGCAAGGTACTCAGTAAAACGCTTATTGACTATTTTACAACATTGGTGGGCTGTATACAACTAACTCTGCTCTTACAACTTAACTCTGTTTCTATAACTACGCTCTTCTGTTGTTTTTATTCTCCGTTGTCATCACAACCGTTATACACGATGTCTAGATATTCTAACATAACTTGCCTCGAGTGAATTGGACCAATGATGAGTAAGTATAGTGTTTGCATGAGTACTGAGGTTTACACTTTAAACTATCAATTATCACTGGTTGATTGTGTCTTATGAAATTTTATACAATATGTTCCTACTTTATCTACATGTAAAAAAATTAAAAACTAAGTTTCTTAAGTTGTTCTCTAAAGAGCTTATAACATTAACTATTCGTTATTCATTTGTAGACATTTGAATTCCGTTCCCATAAACAAATTTCAATGTTTTATTTATTAATTCGTTATTCATTTGTAGACATTTGAATTTCGTTGTCATAAACTAATTTCAATTTTGTTCATAAAATCAGGTAGACCAAAAAGTTTTCTTTACTTGTTTACCACCAAACTTTAATCAGTTCAAACTTTTGTTTCATACGAACCACATCTCTCTGAAGTTGCTCCTACGCTTCAATTCAAAATTATTGGATAAATATTCTCGCTTTTATTAATGAGTCCCTGCCTCATTGGAAATGATAATCGGAAGAAATACTTGTGTATAGTAATGCTAGAAATGAAACAGATCGTATCAAACTGTTATTTTTAGGGAATATTTTTGTCTAAATTCATTAATTTACTTACAGGAATTCCCAACTAAACAAAGAATAAGTACTTTCATGTATATGACGCTCCTTAAAACTACACATTAATACCTAATTAATTTGTTTTCAGAATAAATTAAGATTGAAATCTTAAAGTACGATGCAAAAGGCAAATGGTGTAGAGATTCTAGTGGCCCAAGAATTGGATTTAAATGTAAGTATAATTTTCATCTGTATTCAAGATTTTTATAATTAATGACATATTTTATGTTAAAACACACAATTAAATTATTTAAATTAAATGAAAAACAAATATAATTGGTATATATAATAAAATTAATATTTAATATTAATTTTATATATCTTTTTTAAAGTATTTCGACGATTCATTGGGCACGAGGAGTTACGTTCACATGGAAAGGCTGATTACCGTCAAATAAATGAAGATGAAATGAGCCACGACACATCCTGACGACATCGGCAAATATTTTCTCTGAGGCTATGAAATATGAATAAAAATCCAAGAAATCCAAAAAAAGTACAAAAAAAAAATCACAATAAAGAAGAAAACATCATTACCAAGAAACCGTATTCAAAAGTTCTACCAAAAAGGCTGAGGACTGGAATGTTCCCGTTTGAGTTCCACATTTCTATCTCTGTATATAGCAAGTACTTTCATTTTATGGAAATGTTTCCATAGTGTGGATCTAGGTTTCAACTCATCTATCATCTGAGAATGAAGCTTGTTTATAGCAATTATAATTTTAGATTAGTGCTGAAGTAATTTTTCCTTAAATTTTAATCTGTACTGTAATCACTAAATGTGTTTCCTAAAAAAATATGTTGCATATAACTTTTAAGTACCTCCACTGAATAGTTGAAGGTTAAAAAAATCGACAATGGGTCGAAACCATTTGTTAACAACCAAACTTATATTAAATTAATCACATAACTTAAAGGTACACAAAGTAGTTTTATTTGGAAAGTTATATTATATATAAATATTTGGGAATCACATTTATGGTCATTTAGTGCAGGTTGAAATATAAGGATGAATTTGATTCGGAACAGTTCTACCATTTAGTATAACTCATCTCATCTCGATATTTCTTTGCTCTGTCAATTTGTTGACACTGTGGATTCAAACGAATAGAATTATACCAAAAAATATATCTGAACCACAACTTGATGTAATATTAATACAATGCAAGATCAAATCAAATTTACTTGAAAGACGACATCCCTCACCTCTCTTAGCAACAAAGTATATATCGGCATTTAAGTATAAAGTTAACAATGTTAACAAAAGCAATTTCTATTCACATGTTAATTATCTGCAGAATCACAGACAGTATTTCTTTGATTCAAAATAAATGTCGACGAGAGATCTGCAACTGATTTGATTTTAGTGACTCGTAATCGAAACCTTCAGAGAGTAGGTTGCTATTATTGTAAATGTTTAATTATTTCACCTTTTTAAATCAAAAGTTAATTCACGTAGTTGATTCTTTAAGCAAGAATTAGAGAGCGGCAAATTTCAGCTAGGTACTGAATTTTTTCTATCACGTTTGGTTGGATTATTACCCTCAAATAACACTAAGATACCAATCTTTCCAAATTTGCTAATTTTATGTCAAAATTTAATTAGATTCCTCATCTCTAGATGACAACTTCAAATAATGTCAACACATTTTATTTACAAAATCATGAAAAAGTGATTTCCACTTTACAATTTTCTGATTTGCAATCTTTGTTCAGATGAAATTTATAATTAATAGCTGTATCATTTGTAATTTTGTTGAAATTTTCATCTACGTTTGTGCATATATATTTTAAGTGTCTCCACGTTTTCTTGAGAGCTGACAAATTGGACAACTTGGCCTTAGTTGCTGATTTATAATCGCGATTATAGGAACCTGGGATCCTATTAAGTAGTATTTTTCTAAAAAATCTTTATAAACATTCAAGAGGTGAAACACAATTTACTTTACCTACATGCTCCATACTTGCTTTAAAATAAAGTTCAAATCGTGGTGGTGAATCAAAACTTGAAGATTGTGATGCACAATATAAGTTGAACTTTGCGAATGTTATTTGATGGGATAAGAACCCTTTAGAAGATAAATAAAAGTTGCTCAAGTTTTTTGTGCTCTTCGCAATAACTAAATGAACAAGTTTAGAAGGTAAATTTACCAAAGAATAGTTTTGTACATAATCTGGGTTCATTAGCAACGAAGGCAGTTTGTTTATCAAACAAAAGAAACACATTCAATATTCATACATTCTTCCTTTCTATTTACCTGGAAGAATATCATCATCTAACACATGTCTGATCGGTATTCCAAATAAATGCTTTTCTAAGAAAATTGTGTCTCAATTCTTGACTCTGTTATAGCGTAAGCTTTATTTTCAATTATAAGATGTTTTTTCGCATTGTAAATTAAATTGTATCAGAAGAATGTTTCTCTGTTAACTGTCACAGGAGGATAGCTCCTCCATTATTATTATAGAATCCTGTGTTCAGAATATCTCGACAATTTAGAATATCATCTTTCTATATTTGGTATCGCCAATATAAAATCGACCAACAAGCAAAATGAAATAACTAAAATATCAGTTGTCAGTCAGTTGTCAAAACAAACGTACAGGTCCAGAGTTCTCTTTTTTTTTATTGGGTCAAATAGGGGAAAATATACAGGACGCATTCTGTTGGATGTCGAAGGCAGTGTCGGACTAACTAACTAAAAACCCCTCTCCGGGCATCGATCCGAAGATCATGGCCTAAGAGTATAACCATATAGGTTTAGGAAAATAGAGAGAAGGAAAAAATTAAAGAGGTTTGCAGCTAACCGCCACATACTAAAGAAAAGATGTCTCAAAGAGACGCAGAGGTCTAGACAGCCAAGAGACAAGGTCTCTTGCATCTGTCAGATTCACAGGGTAATTTCCGGATTAGAGTGTTGAAAGATAGATCTCCAGAGATTGAGGGCATGTTTGCGCCGCAGCTCCAAAAGAGAGGAAATGTTGTATTCGAAACAGACTTGTCTGTTACGAATATAGTATGGGACACCAAGGGCCGACCTCACTAGCCACATGTAGGTCCCTTGCAGGGACCTAATGAGCCAAGGGGCGGCGGTGCCCCATATAGGAAAAAGCATAAGTGAAAAGAGAGTGGACTGTCGCGTTAAAAACACGCAGCTTAACTAAAGAGGAAAGACGTTTAGAAAGGAAGAAAGATTTCAAAGCAACAAAGGCTGCTAGAGCTTTCCACTTTACCAAAGCGACCTGGCGAGAGAAACTGAGTTTCTTGTCAAGTATGACACCCAGGTACTTGGCGCTGGGACTCCACTCAACTTGGTGATCATTGATAAGGAATTTAGGTGGCAACCTTCGTCGATTTGAGAAGAAGATAGCTTCGGATTTAGAACGATTGATCTCCAATCTCCATCGAGAGTACCAACAGAGCAGTTTAGGCAGGAAGTTCCTAATATGGATCTCCGCATAAACTATACATCTGTGGGAGCTAATTAAGGCAACGTCATCGGCATACATTGCTATAGTAACTCTAGGACAAGATGGTATGTCGCTACAATAGAGATTGAAGAGAGTAGGAGATAGTTTGGAGCCTTGCGGGACACCAGCGGTAATAGTTCTCGAAGAAGAGAACTCGCTTCCAACCCTGGAACGAAAGGAGCGGTTGGAAAGGAAAGAGCGGATAGTGCCGATCAGATAAGAAGGAAAATTTAACGAAGCCAGTTTGTGTATTAGACCAGCGTGCCAAACCCTGTCAAATGCCTGCTTGACATCAAGGAGCAACATGGTACCATGCTGCCCCTTGTTACGCCTTCCAGCCATGTCCTCGGTCACTCGCAAAATCTGATGACCGGTACCATGGCCTCGACGAAATCCAAACTGAGCGTTCGGCAGGATGTGCTGGTCAGCCATAAATTCCTCAAGCCGAGTCCGAATAACCTGCTCCGCCACCTTGCTTAGCGAAGAAAGGAGGCTAATGGGACGATAACTGCTAGCAAGGTGGGCAGGTTTGTTGGGTTTTAAAATAGACACTACCGTCGCCACCTTCCATGCCGACGGGAAGTAGTGGAGACGGAGCATCGCATTTATAATGTTAGTAAGCATTACCACCTGAATGGTAGCAAGCTTCTTAAGGGCCACGTTGGGGATGGTGTCTGGGCCGGGACTTTTCCGGTTATTGAGGGCTTTAAGGATACCTCTGACTTCGCTGGGAGAAGTAGGAAGAATGTCACTATCAGGTTTTGGGAAAGTCATAGAGTCCACCTGACGGCTGATGGAGTTGTGCTCTACAACAAACCCAGGAAGACTGGCGTTTGGAGAGCATTGCCGCTCAAGGGAGTTGCAAACACCTCCGCTTTATCCTTGTCCAGGACGACTTTGATGCCATCATGAACAAGGTGCGGATAGCGCATACGCCTCCCTCGGATAGACCTTATGACTTTCCAGGTCCGACGAGGATGGAGTTCGGCCTCTGCTATGAACTCCTGGAACGAGGATCTCCGGAGTTCAAGCAGGCAGGCCCGGACCTCACGGCTCAGGGCGTTGTACCGGGCCTTGATGAAGAGGTCCCGAGTACGCTGCCAAAGTTTCCTGCTACGGTTTTTCTTCCACCTGCTCCAGAAAAACGATCAGCCCGGAGGATAGAATATCCTGGGATAAAGAATCCCATGTCCGGTTTTAGGAATGTCTCCTGCAGACAAACGACATCGGCTTCAGAGTCTCTCAAAAACTTATTCTCCTGTTTTAAGAAATTGTTAGTAAATAATTTCATTATTTATTCCATATGGTATTAGTCAAGCCTTAACCATTATGTTAAACCCTACACATTTTCCAATTAAAATCAATCCATTGATGTTAATCATCAAATTTGACTCTTTTAAGGAATTATGTGTTATGAATTACATCTGAAATAAATTGATGGCGTGTATGTAGTTGTTGAGTTTTTGAATGATGAGATACCTAGTGTTCTCAAGTTTCACTGCATCTCTTGAATGTTGAAATTGTTAATATTTCAAATTAAGTTGTAGGAACAATTGTAAATAACAGTTGCTAATTTACAATAAGTGTTGTATTGTTTTTTAAATTTGAATTCCCTTGGGTACATAATTTATTGCAGTTAATCAATCATATTGGAACAGTTACACTAATAACAAATTATATCTATTTTAGAGCTCTGGTTTCAAATAGTGTTAATTAGTCATGAAATTCTCGAAAATCAAGTCACATGAAAAATTCCCGTGGGCTTTAATTTTGCTGAATCAAAATATTACCAATCATATTAAAATTCATTTAAGTAAAGTTAGGCATATGATATATTATCAAAACACCAAGATGTCTTAGAAACTGTAAAAAAGAATTCCGATTTGTATATATATCAAAGGTTAATCAAAGTTATACAATATTACATAGTACAGAGAGTATTTAGTGTACAATATCGTGTTATATATACCGCCCATTTGGTTGACTGAATCAATGCACTACAACGCCGTATAATCAAATTGAGTCATCCTTAATTAAAAATCGCTCCGTTATTTCCCTTCTTTCAAAAAAACCTTTGGTCACTGTGTTTTTCAGTCTCTTCCACAATATGATTTATTCAATCAATTTTTGAAGATAATTTTTGCAATACCCTCAAAAATTATTTCTTTTTACAGATGGCAAATTTAAATAAAGCATCCTAAGAACTCCATCTACATCCCAACGCATATGGAGAGTTACTACCACGATTTTAACATATTTTTAAAGCAAGTATGGAGCATATAGGTAAAGCAATTGTGTCTCACTTCTTGAATGTCTATAGGAGCATAAACTTTCTTTTCAATTATGATATTATTATTATTATTACAGATATTTTAGAAGAATACTGCTTAATAGGATACAAGGGTCCGCGATGTTTGGTAGTATCAAAATACCTTCATTCTATGATCAGTATCGCGAATAAGCAGAACGAAAATACTCCATCTTTAGTTCTCGATGTTGTCAGTGTGTTGTCAAAACACGCATACTGTCAAGAAAATATGGAGACACCAAAGATATATATGCACCAAAGTAGATGAAAATTTTAACAGAACTGCAAATGATAAAGCCATTAATTATAAGTTTCAACCGAACAAAGATTGCAAATCAATATTTACGCAGAAAATTGTAAAATAGAAATTACTATTTGATGATTTGGTTTATAAGTTGTGTTGATATTATTTGAATTTGTCATCCAGACATGAGGAATCTAAATAATTTGCGATATAAAATTATCAAATATGGAAAGATTCGTATATCATTTGAGGGTGATAACCAATGTTGAAAAAGAAAATTTCAGTGTTGAAATATGTCGCTCAGTTATTCAAGCTGAGAGAATCACCTACGTGAATTTACTGTTGATTTAAAAAGGTGAAATATTTAAACAGTTACAAAAATAGCAACTTACTGTCTGAAGGTTTAGATTACGTGTCCTGAAAGTCACTGAAATCAAATCAGTTGCAGATCTCTCGTCTACATTCATTTCAAGTTTCAATAGCAACCAATTGTTTGTCAAAAAAAAACATTTATGTTGCTAAGATTAAGTTTCCTTATGACATATGTCAGAAGTATTTAATTTAGAAAAAAAGTTGTCTTCTCCCAAGCAAAACTTGATTTGATTCTTATATTGTATTTCACCAAATTGTGGTTCAGTTATATCTTTTCTTATAATTCTATTCGTTTTAATCCACAGTGTCAGCAAATTGACAGAGCAAAGGAATATCGTGATGATTTTTCGATTTGTTATAAAATTGTTGATGGTAGAACAGTTTCGAATCAATCTCATCCTTATATTTCAACCTACACTGGAAGACTATAAATGAGATTCACAAATAATTAAATATAACTTAACTTTACAAATAAAATTACTTAGTTTAACTTAAGTCGACAATTTAGTTTGGTGTTATAAAATGGTTTCGACACATTGTCGATTTTTTCAACCTCCAATTATTCAGTAGCAAGATTTACAGCTATATACAACATAATTATTTATGATATAAACATAATTATTTAGGAAACGCATTTACCGTCATAAAGTACAGATTACAATAGGAAAAATTTCTTCGCCACAATTATAAAATTATAATTATTATAAACATGCTTAATTCTCAAAATGAAAGTACCTGCTTTATACACAGACAGATATGTGGAACTCCAAAGGGAACATTCCAGTCCTCAGCCTTTTTGGTAGAACTTTTGGTAATGCTGTTTTCTTCTTTATTGGGATTTTTTCTTGTACTTTTTTTGATTTCTTGGATTTTTTTTTTTCATATTTCCCGATATCGTGTGGCTTTGTCATAGCTCATTTCTTCTTCATTTATATGATAGTAATCAGTCTGTCAAAGTGTAACTAATTCCTGATGTCCAACGAATCGTCGAAATAGTTTATTTGTTTTCTATTTAAATTAAATAATTTAATTGTGTGTGTTTTAGCATAAAATATATCATTAATTATAAAAATCTTGAATACAGATGAAAATTATACGTACAATTAAATCCAATTCTTGGACCACTAGAATCTTTCCACCATTTGCCTTTTACATAGTACTTTCAGATTTCAATCTTAATTTATTGAATTTATTCTGAAAACAAATTATGTATAAGAGAGGTATGTTTCGATATGAACTGATTAAAGTTTGGTGGTAACCAAATAAAGAAATCTTTTTGTGCTACTTGATTTTATGAAAAATATTTAAAATTGTTTATGACAACGAAATTCAAATATCTGCAAAGGAATAACGAATTGTTAATGTCATAAGCCCTTTATAGAACAACTTAAGAAACATAGTTCTTAAATATTTTTACAGGTAGATCAAGTTGGAACATATTGTATAAAATTTCATAAGATTTGTGCTCACAATCATTAACATCCATATTGCTAAAAAGTAAATCCCAATCAACTACTGATAAGTGATAGTTTAATGAGTAAACCTCAGAACTCATGAAAACACTATACTCATCATTAGTCCAATTCACTCGGGGCAGGTTTCAATCTCCAGTTACTAAAAATATATCCACTGATGCACAATGATTGGAATAAAAATCAGAACCAGATGCTGGTAAACTGTTCCAATTATTCACTTTTGGCTTTTGACCTTAATGGATATAAAGACTTCCAGTACTTTCATGTCCTTTCGGTGAGCACAGGGGTGCGTCATCATCAGACGATTTCGACATCACCTTTATAGGCGTGACCCACTTCGTGGAAAACTTGCGTTTTGGAGGTGTGGGGTGGCTAGTTGGGAGAAAGGATTGGTGTTAAAAGTAGGAGTATTTCCAGGATTTACCAAAGGTGTCTGCAGTTTAGCAGACAGCTTACTGCATTACATACTTTCATTCGTTGTAGTTCACCCTCTAGTTCCGATATTTTAATCTTAAGGCCTCTTGAAGCGCCGGCAGACCAGTTTTGTCCTTCAGACACGGCGCCCAAGTCGTGCCGGTTCGAATATCCGTACCGATACGACGATCCCCGACTGAGACCGTCCCGATTCACATCCGGGACAATGCAGTAAGTTTTCTTTTGTTTTTTAAATTTTATATAAATGTCCTTAGATACATACTTTATTGTCACTCATGGTTAATCATAATAAAATCTATAAATAAATAAAAATTTATCTCAGTTTGAATCCGAATATAAACGCACACTGGTAAAAAGTAATATTTTTCAAGGAAATAAATAATATACATTAGGGCAAATTTTAATATTGATAAGATTTAGATGATTGAGATAATGTTAGAAATTGTTCAGTGTTCAAATTTATGTATATTGAATTGAATTAAAGCAAAAAGATCAATACACTAACATTTAGAAAAAAGGTTTCATAGAAAAGAAACACTTAAATTAGTTTGGCAAAATTCTGAAGACTGATATGGAATACGGTTCGTATTCTTTGACAACTCATTGACAATTTTGATAACTGATCTTTGTGTAATTTTGTTTTGTTCGGTATCCGATCCCATAATGCTCTTTGGCGAATTACGGAAAGAGGTTATTTCAATCTGCCAAAATGTGCGGAATGAGGATCGTATAAATATTACTGATGCTGACCCAGCGAACTAAATATAATAATATGCTTTCCTTAGTTAACTTAATGCTGTCTTGTTAACCCTAATTAGTTTACTTGAAGCATTCTTCTAAAAAAAATCTAATTTACAGCGCAATGTAGCTTACACTATTATAAAGAATGAAAAATTTTGACACTACTTAAAACAAATAATGTTTCATCTCCTCTTGGGAAGCCAATTGTAACTGATGCGATGAGCTGGTAGGAGTGCACTAAAACTACACATAAACTGTTAAAATTGTAATTTGAATTGTGCGCCTGTGGACAGTTAAGTTGTAATTTTAACACTAAATTCTTAAATATAAATTTTTCTTGAGAAATAATAAATTCTTTTGAGTCCAGAAAGGCTTATTTACTGAGAAAAGTAATAAAGTTAACCTAAAACGTCAATACGACATTTGAAAGGTGATTTCTCGTAACATCTGGAATAAGGGTTCTTAAATTGTCAGCAAACAATCAATTGGCATTAATTGAAAAGTTAACAGGCCGAGATAATTACGTAACCTAGCGATTTGCTGTAAATACACATCTACAGTAAGAGAAGTTGTGGACTGCATAAAACCCCCCACATGTGTCATTGTGGACACAAAAAGAGACTCAAAGGCAAAAACTAAGATAAATTTACTAGTTGACTCAATAAATTACGTGCACATACAAGAGAGTAGTACTGCAAAATAAGTATGGGATAACTCTTGGTTGACACGCTGTGATGGGCTGCTGCATGATCTCTGTAATACTTCACTTACTGCATGTTAAAACGTAGAGAAATATGTGAGCATAATAATGTGTACTGCTCACAAGCTCAGAAACATTGGTTTCGAAGTTGACGATGAATGGCTATTTACAGTGCTACTCTCCAGTCTACTAGAATCCTATCAACCAATGATTATTGCTATTGAAAGCTCCGGCATGAAGATAACTTCAGTTTCTGTGAAATCAAAACTATCACAAGATGTTAAACAACCTGAAAGTGACTCAACAGTATTGTCAGTCATCAAGAAAACAACCAACAACCAAGTAAGGATTCAAGGTGCTACACTTGTAACAAGTAAGGTCATAAAAGTCCTCAAATGCAAATCCAGGACCAAGAATGTTCAACAAAAAGCAAGTAGTTCATCATATGCTGTTGTGTTTGAGGCAACATCCAGCCAAAATGACCCATGGCAAGTGGCTTCCGGTGCATCGTCACACATGACAAGACGTAAGAACATGCTTGAAAATATGACGGCTCCTGTCATACATAAAATCAGAGTCGCAGACAACAAAGTATAATCTGTGCAATGCTCAGTATAAGTGAGATTGGACCATTATGACGATGAAGGTCAAAACAAAAAGGTGCTTTTTCCAAAAGTATTATGTGTTCCTAAACTGGCAACAGATTTATTGTCTCAAAGTCTGATTATTTGCGGTGGTCGCCAAGTAAAACTTGACGGAACAGGCTGTGTTATGTGAGGGTCGACTGGAATAATATTAGGACTAGCATTAGTCTTTTCAAATCTGTTTAAAATTTGTTCCACATAGATACTAAAACTTTCTATTTGCATTCCCAAAAAATTACTTGGGGTTTCCATTATTTTAATTCCAATATGTGTTTTTCAGTTTTTTTTTTTAAATTATTTTAGTTCTGATTCATCAATTGAGAATAACAGGCCATCATCAACATAGGCACAACTAGCATTTCTTCTTACTGAAATCAAATTTACTTGAAAGAAGGCAACTTTTTTTAAATTACATATTTCGAATATGGTTTAATTGGACATTGGATGTTTTGTTTATATTGTAACGTCTGGCATATGTCACAAGGAAACGTAATCTTAGCAACATAAATGTTATTTTCTTTTATTTGATAAACAAAATTCTTTCGTTGCTACTGAAGTTTGAACGTTCGTGATTTCCGTGATTTTTCAGGACTCGTAATCGAAACCTTCAAACAAAAAGTTGCCATTATTGTAATTGTTTAAATATTTCACTTTTTTAAATCAACAGTAAATTATCGTGGTTGATTCTTTCAGCTTGAATTAGTGAGCGACAATTTTTCTCTTTCACTTTTGGTTGGGTTATCACTCTCCCACAAGACTAAGATACCAATGTTTCCATATTTGCTAATTTTATGAAGAAAATTATTTAGATTCCTCATGTTTGGATGACAAGTTCAAATAATGTCAACACAACTTTTAAACCAAATCATGAAATATTGATTTCTATTCTACAATTTTCTGCGTAAAGATTTGCAATCTTTTTACAGTAGAAATTTATAAGTAATAGCATTTTTTGTTGGTTTGTTACATATATATTTTTAGTGTCTCCACGTTTTCTTGAGTGTTCCTAACGAGTACGCACGTTTTGACAACTCTCTGACAACTTAGTCAACTAATGTTGGAATATTTTCGTTCTGGTTAATTGCTGATCTTATAATCGCGATACCGATTATAAAAAGAGGTTATTTTATACGACAAAGCATCGCAGAGCCTGGGATCCTATTAACCAGTATTTTTCTAAATATCTACTTTATAGTGCAACAAGGGCAACATAATTAAAAGGAACGCTTACACTATTATAGACATTCAAGAAGTGAGACACGATTACTTGTTTTACTTATATGTTCCATACTTGTGTTAAAATCGTGGTAGTAACTCTCCATATGCGTTGAATTGTAAATGGAGTTCTTAGGATGCTTTATTTAAATTTGCAATTTGTAAAAAGAAATAATTTTTGAGGGTATTAGAGAGTTTGATGAATAACCCGAAAAGTTTTGACATTGACAGAATTTGGAAGGGCGTGACAACTAAGTTGACTTATTAATTACTAGTCAGTAATAGATGATGTTAAAAGAGAAATGGAAAGATTAAATATTTCTACTCATAATTTCTTCTTCAACAATAACGCACACTTTAAGCTGGAATTTATATGCTAAATTACTGTCCATCCCATTTAAAAATTGTTCTGCAATCAGTGCTTTTTAATAATATCTGTATTCTTGAACCTCTGTGTTTGAACTCTTTCAGCACCAGAATATTCACCAGCTTTTCTTTTACATTTACGCAAATTCATTTTAGTTTGAGCCAAACCAACTTTTCTAGATAAACTACCGCCTAATCTGTTACACATTTCTAAATTTCAAACATATTACATTAAAATCTTTTATGTAAAGTGTAACTTTCGAAAATAATGTTGATTTATTTTTTTTTAAAAAACTGATCACTTTACATTACAATCGTTATGATTATCTACAGTGGAAAACTTACTTGACAACTCCAGCCCAGTTAGTTCAGCAAACAATAAATCATGGCAGAATCTATCAGATGCCTTTTAAAAGTCTGTATAAACAACATCAACCTGTAAATGATTTTCAAGAGCAACAACTGTCGAATTGTTATAAATAAGAAGGTTGGTCGCAGAAGATTTACATTTGCAAAATCCGTGTTGACTCTCATTTATAATATTTTGGAACTATGGCATAATTATTTTGGAAATGAATTTTTTTGGACAATTATGGAATACAAAACATTTTTCATACAGGCCTAAATTTGTTACAAGTAAACTACCTCCATTCTTTAAGGTACGTATAATAAATGAATTTTTCTGTGCATTAGGAAATAAAGCACATTTTAAAAACAAGTTAAATTTCATGGTTAGAGGCTTTGTTAATTATAATCCACAATTCATTCAATACTGTAGAAGGAATATCATAAGGACCTCTATTACTAGATAAATCTGACTTCTGAGTTCATTAAAAACATCAATCTGGAAAAAATTATTATTATTTTTTGAATATAAACAAAAATATTTTCATGACAAAACGATATTGTTTAAATTTGTGTTTGCATTGAAAGCCAAAAAATGAAACAAACAGCTCACGTGTAAAGAGTAAATACTTATTTCTTTTGTAGTTTTCGTCTTTTCAACGACGAAATTGTAAGTTACCAAATAATTGTTCAAGTTCAGTTTTGAAATCAAATTACATTTTGTACATATTCAGGTTCCAACAGCAATGAAGGCGATTTGTTTATTAATCAAAAGTAAAACATACTTTTGTTGTCTGAAGAATATGCAATGCTTTAATACAATTCAATATACATAAATTTGAACACTAAGGAAATTGGGTACCTCTGGAAACGTCGGCAGACTTTTGGGTTTTATTGAGTTTTTCACTTAGCTTGTCTCTTTTCCGGACACTACACATAGTTTATTAATTTAGTAACCGATGTTACCAGCCAAATTAACAACCCTTCTCTTTCGAATTTGGTAACTATTATAACTAAATTCAAACAGAAGAATGACAAACAACTCACACCAAAATTGTTACAATCAACAATATTCCCTGGTTGCTAACCACACTTTGAACAATTGACAAAAGTTGCTAACAACAAAAGACTTTTCTGTCGTTACCAATGGCAGCGGTAACTATCGTCATTTATCCAAGTTTGGGTAGCAACTACTGAAATCTGACCATCTTTTGTCTGAATTTAGTTAGTTATTAAATTCAGACAAATAAAAAAAATTGTTTACTTGGTTGGTAACCTTGGTTACCAATTCAAGAAACAACTGAATTAAGTTTTGGTTTTCGTACTATAAACAATTTAATAACTGAATTAGCGGTCATGAAATGCGAAAACAGCAAGCGTGCCTGCAAGAAGTTCGAGTGCTTCAGAGTCCTATTGGGACCACACGGCACTTCGCCAGTTCCATTTCAGAATAAGTTCCTATTAAGAGACAAAAACGGTGAAATAAGAAACTGAAAAAGCGCCTCAAATCCAGGTTCGATTGTCAGAAAGACACAGCTAATTATTGTAAAGCCCCAGTTTTGATCGGCTGCATTAGACTACATTAGACTACCAATTAATTCTCAGTATCGTGTGGGGACTTTAAACATTTTTAAATCTCTGTTAACTTTTGAGTGGCAGTCATAGGGTGTTTTAACTGGATTGTAATCTATCATTCTGAATATCTCTAAAATATATTTTTTTTGTTTAAGTGTTACTCCTTTCTTGCTTTGGTTAATTTCTATTCCAAAAAACACTTAGCATTCTTTGATCTTGATTTCTCAGCTAATTTTCTCTTAATTTCATTACCAGTTTGTTTTTCGACAGTTCTTTAGTACTCCTTAAATTTTTCAAGAAATTCTCCTTTTGACATGAGAAAATACACCTAAATGTTAGAAGATATCTTGATCCACCACTGGTTCTGACTCGCATTGGTCCGCAGATGTCTGAATGAACAATATTCAGTAACTGCTTACTTCTTACTTCTCTGTCAGTAAAGGGTATCCTTGCTTGTTTACCTCGTTGACATATGTCACACTACGTGGGTAATTTATCGTTATCCAATTTTATTTATACTTAAATATATATTATATATAAAATATATAAAATAATTGTTCCAATAGTGCCGGTCCATTTGAAGCATGGATTGACTCCAATTTCAATCTTTGGGAATCTCGCATCCTTTGATACTCTTGAGGTCCGATGGGCTTATGCATAGGATTATGTCCGCATTTACCTTTTTATCTTATTTACATCCACGTTTTAGGCGCTGATTCACTTTTTGTGTCACCCTGACATATAACTGGCTTTGATACTTCACCATTAACGAAATCCCAGGTATCGATTTTGGTAAGTAACGCCTCTACCTGAATCCGCCTCGTGTCGAAATTTTCTTTTCTTACTACCTCGGTCGAAAGTACGTATTTTGCTCCCCGGTTCCACGATAGGAAATAGTATTTTTCTGTAGTGGAACCGGGGAGCAAAATACGTACTTTCGACCGAGGTAGTAAGAGAAATGGTATACACTACACGGGAAAAAAGTTCCATGTTTCGATAGTACGGACCTACGTTATAACTCATAGTACATATGAGAATTAAGCTTGTTTATTCTAATTATAATTTTAGAATAGTGACGAAGTTATTCTTCCTTAAAATTTAATCTGTACTGTAATCAGTAAATGTGTTTCCTAAAAAATTATGTCGCATATATCTTTTAAGTACTTCTTTCCACTAACTAATTGGAGGTTAAAATTAATTAAATTAAACACAAAACTTAAACAAAATAATTTTATTTGGAAAGTTATATTATATTTAAATATTTGGGAACCACATTTATAGTCATTTAGTGTAAGTTGAAAAATAAGGATGAAATTGATTCGGAACAGTTCTACCATTAAAGTTATTATAACTCATCTCGACATTTCTTTGATCTGTCAATTTGTTGACACTGTGGATTCAAACAAATAGAATTATAACAAAAAATATAACTGAACCACAATTTGATGTAATATTAATACAATATAAGATCAAATCAAATTTATTTGAAAGAGGACAACGTGTTTCCAAACCACATATTTCGAATTAGGTTTAATTGAATTAACCATAACTCTTGCCTCTAATTGGACAGGCTGATATACATCATAAGGTGACGTAATCTTCCTTCGTTGCTACTGAAATATGAAAGATTGCAAAATGTCACTCAATACAACACTCACTCCAAAATGTTCGTTAATTTTGTAATAACTAATTAATTAAAATTTTATTTACGTGTATATACATCAGGCAAGTTACTTGTTTTCAATTTCATCCCCCACGTCTCTTAGTAGCAAAATATATTTCTGCATTTAAGTATAAAGTTAATGAAAACAATTTCTATTCACATGTTAATTATCTGTCAGATTCACAGACAGTATTCCTTTGATGGAAAATAAATGTCGTCGAGACATCTACAACTGATTTGATTTCAGTGACTCGTAATCGGAACCTTCGGACAGTAGGTTCCTATTATTGTAACTGTTTAAATATGTCACCTTTTTAAATCAAAAAATAATTCACGTAGTTGATTCTTTAAGCAAGAATTAGTGAGCGGCAAATTTCAACTAGGTACTGAATTTCTCTCTTTCACGTTTGGTTGGATTATCACCCTCAAACAACACTAAGATACCAATCTTTCTAATTTTGCTAATTTTATGTCAAAATTTATTTAGATTCCTCATGTCTAGATGACAAGTTCAAATAATGACAACACAATTTATAAACAAAATCAAATCACAATTTTCTGTGTAAAAATTTGCAATCTTTGTTGAAATGAAATTTATAATTAATAACTCTATCATTTGTAATTTTGATGAAATTTTCATCTACTTTAGTGCATATATATTTTAAGTGTCTCCACGTTTTCTTGAGAGCTCGTAACCACTACACACGTTTTGACAATTTGCTGACAAATTAGACAACTTGGGCATGTTGGGGTATTTTCATTCTGCTTAGTTGCTAATCTTATAATCGCGATTATAGGAACCTGGGATCATATTAAGTAGTATTTTTCTAAAAAATCTACCTTACCGTGCAATAAGGTAAAACATAACTGAAAAGAAAGATAAACATTCAAGAGGTGACACACAATTTACTTGGTTTACCTATATGCTATATGCAGAATCTTAACATCTACTACATGTCTGATCGGTATTCTAAATAAATGATTTTCTAAGTAAATTGCGTCTCAATTCTTGACTCTGTTATAGCGTAAGCTTTATTTTCAAGAATAAGATATTTTTTCGCATTGTAAATTAAATCAGCAGAATGCCACACAGTTAACTGTGACAGGAAAATAGCTCCTCGATTATTATTATAGGATCCTGTGTTCAGAATATCTCGACAATTTAGAATAACAACTTTGTATACTTGGTAAGGCCATTATAAGATCGGCCAACAAGCAAAATGAAATAACTCCAACATCAGTTGACAGTTAGTTGTCAAAACACACGTACAGAACCAGAGTTATCAAAAACTTATTCTCTCGTTTTAAGAAATTGTTAATAAATAATTTCATTATTTATTCCATATAGTATTATTCAAGTCTTAACCATTAATTTAAACCACACACATTTTCCATTTAAATTTGATTCACTGATGTTAATCATCAAATTTGATATATATAATAAAATTAATCTTTAAAATTAATTTTATATATCTTTTTTAAAGTATTTCGACGATTCGATGGGCACGACGAGTTACGTTCACATGGAAAGGCTGATTACCATCATATAAATGAAGATGAAATGAGCCACGACAAAACTTGACGCCGTCGGCAAATATTTTCTCTGAGGCTATGAAATATGAATAAAAATCCAAAAAATCCGAAAAAAGTACAAAAAAAAATCACAATAAAGAAGAAAACATCATTACCAAGAAACCGTATTCAAAAGTTCTACCAAAAAGACTGAGGACTGGAATATATCCGTTGGAGTTCCACATATCTATCTCTGTATATAGCAAGTACTTTCATTTTATGGAAATGTTTCCATAGTGTGGATCTAGGTTTCAACTCATCTATCATCTGAGAATGAAGCTTGTTTATAGCAATTATAATTTTAGATTAGTGCCGACGTAATTTTTCCTTAAATTTTAATCTGTACTGTAATCACTAAATGTGTTTCCTAAAAAAATATGTTCCATATAACTCAGTACCTCCACTGAATAGCTGAAGGTTAAAAAAATCGACAATGGGCAGAAACCATTTATTAACAACCAAACTTATATTAAATTAACCACATAACTTAAAGGTACACAAAGTAGTTTTATTTGGAAAGTTATATTATATATAAATATTTGGGAATCACATTTATAGTCATTTAGTGTGGGTTGAAATATAAGGATGAATTTGATTCGGAACAGTTCTACCATTTAGTATAACTCATCTCATCTCGATATTTCTTAGCTCTGTCAATTTGTTGACACTGTGGATTCAAACGAATAGAATTATACCAAAAAATATAACTGAACCACAACTTTATGTAATATTAATACAATGTAAGATCAAATCAAATTTACTTGAAAGACGACATTCCTCACCTCTCTAAGCAACAAAATATATATCGGCATTTAAGTATAAAGTTAACAATGCTAACAAAAACAATTTCTATTCACATGTTAATTATCTGCAGAATCACAGACAGTATTTCTTTGATTCAAAATAAATGTCGACGAGAGATCTGCAACTGATTTGATTTCAGTGACTCGTAATCGAAACCTTCAGGCAGTAGGTTGCTATTATTGTAAATGTTTAAATATTTCACCTTTTTAAATCAAAAGATAATTCACCTAGTTGATTCTTTAAGCAAGAATTTGTGGGCGGCAAATTTCAGTTAGGTACTGAATTTTTTCTATCACGTTTGGTTGGATTATTACCCTCAAATAACACTAAGATACCAATCTTTCCAAATTTGCTAATTTTATGTCAAAATTTAATTAGATTCCTCATCTCTAGATGACAACTTCAAATAATGTCAGCACATTTTATTAACAAAATCATGAAAAAGTGATTTCTACTTTACAATTTGCTGATTTGCAATCTTTGTTCAGATGAAATTTATAATTAATAGCTCTATCATTTGTAATTTTGTTGAAATTTTCATCTACGTTTGTGCATATATATTTTAAGTGTCTCCACGTTTTCTTGAGAGCTGACAAATTGGACAACTTGGCCTTAGTTTCTGATTTATAATCGCGATTCTAGGAACCTGGGATCCTATTAATTAGTATTTTTCTAAAAAATCTTTATAAACATTCAAGAGGTGAAACACAATTTACTTTACCCACATGCTCCATACTTGCTTTAAAATAAAGTTCAAATCGTGGTGGTGAATCAAAACTTGAAGATTGTTATGCACAATATAAATTGAACTTTGCGAATGTTATTTGATGGGATAAGAACCCTTTAGAATATAAATAAAAGTTTTTTGTGCTCTTCGCAATAACTAAATGAACAAGTTTAGAAGGTAAATTTACCAAAAAATAGTTTTGTACATAATCTGGGTTCAATAGCAACGAAGGCAGTTCTTCTTCCTTTCTATTTACCTGGAAGAATATCATCATCTGACACATGTCTGATCGGTATTCCAAATAAATGCTTTTCTAAGAAAATTGTGTCTCAATTCTTGACTCTGTTATAGCGTAAGCTTTATTTTCAATAATAAGATGTTTTTTCGCATTGTAAATTAAATTGTATCCGAAGAATGTTTCACTGTTAACTGTCACAGAAGGATAGCTCCTCCATTATTATTATAGAATCCTGTGTTCAGAATATCTCGACAATTTAGAATCATCTTTCTATATTTGGTATCGCCAATATAAAATCGACCAACAAGCAAAATGAAATAACTGAAATATCAGTTGTCAGTTAGTTTTCAAAACAAACGTACAGGACCAGAGTTCTCAAAAACTTATTCTCCTGTTTTAAGAAATTGTTAGTAAATAATTTCATTATTTATTCCATATGGTATTACTCAAGCCTTAACAATTATGTTAAACCCTACACATTTTCCATTTAAATTCAATCCATTGATGTTAATCATCAAATTTGACTCTTTTAAGAAATTATGTGTTATGAATTACATCTGAAATAAATTGATGGCGTGTATGTAGTTGTTGAGTTTTTGAATGATGAGATACCTAGTGTTCTCAAGTTTCACAGCATCTCTTGAATGTTGAAATTGTTAATATTTCAAATTAAGTTGTAGGAACAATTGTAAATAACAGTTGCTAATTTACAATAAGTGTTGTATTGTTTTTTAAATTTGATTTCCCTTAGCTACATAATTTGTTGCATTTATTCATTTAATCATATTGGAACAGTTACACTAATAACAAAATATATCTATTTTAGAGCTCTGATTTCAAATAGTGTTAATTCGTCATGAAATTCTCGAAAATCAAGTCACATGAAAAATTCCCGTGGGCTTTAATTTTGCTGAATCAAAATATTACCAATCATATTAAAATTCATTTAAGTAAAGTTAGGCATATGATATATTATCAAAACACCAAGATGTCTTAAAAACTGTAAAAAAGAATTCCGATTTGTATATATATCAAAAGTTAATCAAAGTTATACAATATTACATAGTACAGAGTGTATTTAGTGTACAATATCGTGTTATATATACCGCCCCTTTGGTTAACTGAATCAGTGCACTACATCGACGTATAATCAAATTGTGTCATCCCTAATTAAAAATCGCTCCGTTATTTTCCTTCTTTCAAAAAAAACCTTTGGTCACTGTGTTTTTCAATCTCTTCTACAATATGATATATTCAATCAATTTTTGAAGATAATTTTTGCAATACCCTCAAAAATTATTTCTTTTTACAGATGGCAAATTTAAATAAAGCATCCTAAGAACTCCATGTACATCCCAACGCATATGGAGAGTTACTACCACGATTTTAAGATATTTTTAAAGCAAGTATGGAGCATATAGGTAAAGCAAGTAAATTGTGTCTCACTTCTTGAATGTCTATAAGAGCATAAACTTTCATTTCAATTATGATATTATTATTAATAATATTATAGATAATTTAGAAGAATACTGCTTAATAGGATACAAGGGTCCGCGATGTTTGGTAGTATAAAATATTGAACGTTTCCTACCCCGAAGGGAGGGAAACGGTTATTTCAGGTCTTGCCAAAGGCTTGACCTATCGGAGATTACCTACCGCATCTTTCATGCATATTTACCCAAAGTTACCAAATTCAGGCCTCAGTCCTGGCCGAAGGAGGGGATTTTCCCCACCACTTGGCCTTCATGGTGCCGGGTAGCACGCACCGCTTAGGTCCGTGAGTCGTTAGTACATGTTCCGATTTAAGCCGGCAAGGGCTTGCTCAGGTCAAGCCTTTGGCAAGACCTGAAATAACCGTTTCCCTCCCTTCGGGGTAGGAAACGTTCAATATTTCAGTTCTGTGCCTTTGGCTTGACCTATCGGAGAGATGTTTAGTTTCTGCCGGCACCTCTCGCGTACTGTGACCCTGAAAAGAATTACCCCTATCGACCTTAACTACTTGCAAATAAACCAGGAAGACCCTTTTTTTTTTTTTTTTTTTTATTAAACATAACGTCATACATGTAAGTAATGAAATTCTAAAAGAAAGAAGCTTAGAATATTAGGCGGGGATCAACATTCTCGAGAAATCACTTATTCTATTTGTCAACCAAGACTAGTCTAATTGACTGGTTCAAACACATTCAATACTGCTTGATTTTGAGATTTAGATTTAGGTTTCTGCACCTCCTTACAATAGTACTTAAAGAAGTTTTTAGCACCTTGCCAATTGCCTCGCTTCAAGATTCCATCCAGCTCCATTCCCTGTTCAAACCTGTACGAAGCCACTGCCGAACGGATAGACCCTGGACTCGTGCCAATGCCCAGGCCTTTGAAAATCGTCTTTAACCAGCCGGCGATCATTGCTTTCGATGCCTCGGCGACTTTCCCTCTCGTCGTAATAAATAGCCTAATTAAGCCTGGCACCGCCTTGCGCCTCTCTGCTGACACTTCTATTAATCGCTTCACCCAGAAGACCAAATCAAACTCTTGTTGCTTAGATTTTGACAGCTTCCATCCAGACTGTCGATGCCGTATATTGTCAGTCTTAGACCCAAAGATCGGCCAAAAGGTAATAGACTCTCGCTGTGACACATAACTGTCCGCATCTATGGCTAGAAGAGTGAGATCGTGAATGCGCCTCCCCGAAGCTAACAGTAATAAAATCGCTGTGTGTCTGGAGACCTGGAAAAGGCTATCCCGGTCAGGGGGATGACTCTTCAACCACTCAATTAGCACTTCGACGTTCCAGATACTTGATTCAATAGGTGTCTTAGCTGCTTCTCGATTACCTATTGCTTTAATCATTGATCTGACTAACGGGTGAGCACTCAACCGATTTTCACTACCTGGGTTGGCTAATGAGCTAACCACCGATTTCTTTGTTAAAATAGTCCGGTAACTCAGCTTCCTTTCATTTGCTAAATATCCTAAGTATGAAGCAAACTGCTGACCCGACGGCTGGCTAGGCGGTACCCGGTTCTTAGCGCACCACTTCATCCATTGGCTCCAGGCGGAACCATATGTCTTCCACGTTGAACTCCTCCACGCCGATGACACGAGGTCTAAGTTGGAGCTACTCAAGCCGGACACTAAATCGGCCCACCCCGTATCCGCCAAACCTCCAAACACAGGTCTTTCACGTTCTGGGGGGGCATTCCGGTCGCTAGATCCACCAACGAGTGCTCCAGGTTCCGTAGTTCGAATGGAGCTGCCAGACTCCTGCTCTTCAGTTCGCTCCGCCAAAAGGTTCTCTCCCATCGAGGAGCCACGACCAGAAATACTCCTTTCGCTGAGTTCAAGCGGTGTAGAACCTCCGGAATCAATGGAGGTGGAGGAAACACCCAGGCTAGGTCCACTACCCAAGCCCTGCTGAAGGCATTGATGAATGCTGCTTCGCTGTCGCTCGCCTCCAGCGTGACATATGCTTCGACTACCCTCGACCGGCTTATGGCAAACAGATCTATCTGCGGTGTTCCCCACTTCTCGAAGACCAGTTGCGTCGCATTGCTCTTCAGGTGCCAGTCCGTGAGAGGCATTCCTCGTGATAATCTGTCTGCCCAGCAGTTGTATATTCCTGGCAGGTAATAGGGAACCAGGTGAATTCGCTTTCGGTGACACAGAATCAGGATCTCCTTGACTACCTCTTGCAGAACTTTGGACCGGGTGCCTCCCTGCTTCCTGATATAAGCCACTACAGTTTTGTTGTCGGATTGCAACATCACTGACCTGCCCTGGAGCCCCCTCTCGAATTCCCTGAGAGCTATCAACACGGTGTAAAGCTCCTTGTGATTTATATGCCATTGGCTCTGCTTCTGCGACCACTGACCCGCTCTCGTCTCGCCATTCAGATGGAATCCCCAACCCTTCTCGGACGCGTCTGTTGTCAGAAATATTGTCGGGTGATTCTGGAATAAAGGACTCGTCAGGTGGAGATTCTGCTTCCACCAAATACAGTCGTTCACGGCAGGCGTCGGAATTGCCCTCTTCTCTTTCGGTTTGAACTCTGAGAGCTGCAGGACCGCTCTCTGCAAATTCCTCGAGAAGAGACGACCCAGTGGATTCACTATTGCTGCGAAGTTGAGCTGGCCCAGTAGCGACGTTCCTCTTAGCCAGTTCCATCTGTTCCCCGCTAAGATCCAGTCGATGACGCCCAGAATACGGACCTTCTTGTCCTCCGGCAAGATTTTCAAGTCCCTTTCTGTGTCCCAGATGATTCCCAAGAACTCCAGATTTCTTGACGGAGTGGTCACTGATTTCTTCGGATTCACTATCCATCCCAAATATCGAAGGCAATTTATTATTCGCTCCACGTGATCCCGCAGGATCTGAGGGTCCTGGTGCACAATGAGAAAATCGTCCAAATATACTAAAACTCTTACTCCCCACTGACGAAAAAAATTTGCCAACCAGTTGCTGATTCTTGTGAATGCTAGAGGAGCCGTAGCTAGGCCAAACGGAAGGCATGTCATATTGTAGACTTGACCTTTGTACGCTAGACATAGGTATCTCCAGTGACGCATGGCAATCGGCACGTGGAAATAAGCCTGAGAAATGTCCAGCCTCACCATATAGTCGTATCTTCTGAGGAACCGAGGAACCCCCCGTTGATTGACCAGGCGAAACTTGTGTGGCTTGAGATACTGATTCAACTGCTTTAAATTGAAGATCTGTCTTACTGACCCCTCCGACTTTGGGACTAGAAACATGGGCGAAATGAACCCTTTTGACCACTTTGCCTTTTTTAACACTCCCTCTTTCAATAACTTCTCTATCTCCCGAGACATTTGCCGGGACTCTCTGGTCCCTAATCTTCTTATATTTTCCTTTAAAAACGGCACTGTAATTGGTTTCTTTACGAAGGGGATCTTGTAGCCTTGCAACATTTCCAAGATGTAATTCGGAGCCCCTAATTGCCGCCACTGGTTGATAAAGCTTTTCAACTGACCCCCGCGAAACGGATAGTCACAACCTCTTGAACCTGACGCGGTCTCTTCTGCTCGAGCTGGAACTTGAAGGCGGTTTTCTGGAATTTCTGGTGTTGGTGCTAGTGCCTGGTCTTCGAAATGAAGACGAATTAGATGATCTGTCTGAACCTCTCCTTTGGTCTCGAGGCTGGATCGAGCTATTTGAGACACGACTTGGTTGGGGCCTGGGATTGCGAAAACCTCCCCCTCTAGCCGCTTTTGGGGGAAAGTTCCGAGACTTTTGGTATGAGTAAAAGACTTTTTGAAAGCCACCTCGTTGATCAAAAAACTTTGACAAGGCTTCCTCATCGAACAGGTGAGACTCAGAAGGAGGAATTTCAGCTAGCTTCACCGCAAGATGACTATCCTTGGGCTTAAATGACTTCCTCCTCAACTCAATCAGTTCTGCCCGTCTCGCACAAGTATAATGGAGCAGATCGTCCGAGATCTCCCTGAAGACTGAGTGGCCCAAAAAGTTGTCCTTAATTTCGTTGTATACATCGGGATATTTTTGCGCAATCTTCTGCATACCCTCGGAAAACTTCTGTCGCTGCTTAAGAAGACCATGTGTGATCGTTCCTACCGTTTCTTCCGCTTTTTCTAACATTGAATTAGGAAAAGATTTGGGCACCAGGGTCTCCAACTGACTATTCACCTTGAGAGCATCAAATACCGGCGAGGCTTGAAGTTTTCCCTGGACCTCCTTGTATCTGATTCTATTCCAGCCTGGGGTACCCAGCTTCTGACACTCCAAGCCCTGTGCTTTGATTTCCGGAGTCGGAGGCGGCACTGTCGGCGCACTTTCCTTAACCTGAGGAACTAATGCCAGAGCTTCCAGGTCAACTGACGGCTTTTCTTGAATTGGCATTAAAGATGGTGCCTTCCAAGCTGCAGAATCGCCACCCAGTTCCTGCTCTGACTGGCTCTCTTCATCGGACTCATCTATACAATCGTCACTCCATTCAAGTTCGGCATCCCTGTTCTCCAACTTATCCAGCAACACCTGGAACATGTTCTCCATTCTCTGCTCCATCATTGCAATCCTTGATCTCTTGGCCAGCCTGCCCTGCAGATTCGAGCCCTTCCTTTTACCAATAAGGCCATCAGGGGCATCGTTTTCATCCTGTTCCTCCTCCGAAGAGTCTTCCTCCGGTCCTAGCAAGACTGCCGCTTGCCTACGGGAAATAAACTGCTCTCTCAACGGCTTCAAGGCATGCAGAAATAGCTCTGCCTGACTTGCCGAACCCTTGATCCTGTTCACCACTGCCGGAGGGCTCATAATCAGGGCCCTACAGAAGGCCCAGTTCAGCATATCGATCTTAAAGTCCCGATACTGCTTTTCCGGCAAATCCTGAATTGACGGATTAAAGGCGCGTGCAATTGCTACCGTAGGTAGGGCAAATCTTAGCTTGTTGAACACCTGGGGATCTATCTTGTCCCCAAAAACCTCTTCCTTGGAGAGATTAACCACCTTCCAGTCTCTCCAGCCAACTGGTAGCCACTCTTCCGCTACCAGCTTCAATCTATCCAGGATCCTGTCCTGTTCCTCAGTTTCAGCTGCTTCCTCTACCAAGTCCTCCATCGTCACGAAGGCCGATTTTCGAACATCCATCTGTAAATTTAGAAAGAAAGACTGAAGTCAGTGAGGGTTCTGGTCAGCCGCGTGAGAGAGAATGTCTACAAGCAGGAGTTTGTGTCATCGAACAGTGAGCTGTGCTACACATAGAATCGCTCCGTTTTGTATGCTTTACCAGGATTGAACGCCGGTATCAGCAAAACCCCGAGCCGAGGGCTGCGGAGACACTCCTCGAGCCGTTGAGGCTGCTTAGCGGAGGTTATGCGTTTCGCAGGCCGTGAGAGCAACTGCTACGGTTGTGTTTTCCAGGATTGAACGCCGGTATCAGCAAAAACCCCGAGCCGAGGGCTGCGGAGACACTCCTCGAGCCGTAGGCTGCTTAGCGGAGGTTAAACCGAAGACTGTGTCTCAACCTGAGCCTCCAGGGAGACGTCTCGGCTCCTCGAGCCGCAACGTCTGCGGCTGCGGCTCACTTGAGCCTTCCAGGGAGACGTCTCGGCTCCTCGAGCCGCAACGTCTGCGGCTGCGGCTCACTTGAGCCTTCTAGGGAGACGTCTCGGCTCCTCGAGCCGCAACGTCTGCGGCTGCGGCTCACTTGAGCCTTCCAGGGAGACGTCTCGGCTCCTCGAGCCGCGACGTCTGCGGCTGCGGCTCATTTGAGCCGTCCGGGGAGACGTCTCGGCTCCTCGAGCCGCAACGTCTGCGGCTGCGGCTCATTTGAGCCGTCCGGGGAGACGTCTCGGCTCCTCGAGCCGCAACGTCTGCGGCTGCGGCTCACTTGAGCCTTCCAGGGAGACGTCTCGGCTCCTCGAGCCGATACGTCCGTGTACCTAAACAGATTTAATACATAGCATGATATCTTACCTTTACCTCTGGTCTACAAGCACGGGTAATTCTTTTCACTTATAAATGATTAATTATTTTATTAATTAATCTCTATTAAATAAAATTCACCAATCTTCGAACGTTACAACAACGTTTGGGTACATACACACTACTCGATAAACAATAGCGTACTAACGACTCACGGACCTAAGCGGTGCGTGCTACCCGGCACCATGAAGGCCAAGTGGTGGGGAAAATCCCCTCCTTCGGCCAGGACTGAGGCCTGAATTTGGTAACTTTGGGTAAATATGCATGAAAGATGCGGTGGTAATCTCCGATAGGTCAAGCCAAAGGCACAGAACTGAAATACCTTCATTCTATGATCAGTATCGCGAATAAGCAGAACGAAAATACTCCATCTTTAGTTCTCGATATTGTCAGTGTGTTGCCAAAACACGCATACTGTCAAGAAAATATGGAGACACCAAAAATATATATGCACCAAAGTAGATGAAAATTTTAGCAGAACTGCAAATGATAAAGCCATTAATTATAAGTTTCAACCGAACAAAGATTGCAAATCAATATTACGCAGAAAATTGTAAAATAGAAATTACTATTTTATGATTTGGTTTATAAGTTGTGTTGATATTATTTGAATTTGTCATCCAGACATGAGGAATCTAAATAATTTGCGATATAAAATTATCAAATATAGAAAGATTAGTATATCATTTGAGGGTGATAACCAATGTTGAAAAATTTCAGTGTTGGAATCTGTCGCTCAGTTATTCAAGCTGAGAGAATCACCTACGTGAATTTACTGTTGATTTAAAAAGGTGAAATATTTAAACAGTTACAAAAATAGCAACTTACTGTCTGAAGGTTTAGATTACGTGCCCTGAAAGTCACTGAAATCAAATCAGTTGCAGATCTCTCGTCGACATTTATTTCAAGTTTCAATTGTTTGTCAAAAAATAAAATAACATTTATGTTGCTAAGATTACGTTTCCTTATGACATATGTCAGAAGTATGTAATTTAGCAAAAAAGTTGTCTTCTCCCAAGCAAAACTTGATTTGATTCTTATATTGTATTTCACAAAATTGTGGTTCAGTTATATCTTTTCTTATAATTCTATTCGTTTTAATCCACAGTGTCAGCAAATTGACAGAGCAAAGGAATATCGTGATGATTTTTCGATTTGTTATAATATTGTTGATGGTAGAACTGTTTCGAATCAATCTCATCCTTATATTTCAACCTACACTGGAAGACTATAAATGAGATTCACAAATAATTAAATATAACTTAACTTTACAAATAAAATTACTTAGTTTAACTTAAGTCGAAAATTTAGTTTGGTGTTATAAAATGGTTTCGACACATTGTCGATTTTTTCAACCACCAATTTTTCAGTAGAAAGATTTACAGCTATATATAACATAATTATTTATAATATATACAACATAATTATTTAGGAAACGCATTTACCGTCATAGAGTACAGATTACAATAGGAAAAATTTCTTCGCCACAATTATAAAATTATAATTATTATAAACATGCTTAATTCTCAAAATGAAAGTACCTGCTTTATACACAGACAGATATGTGGAACTCCAACGGGAACATTCCAGTCCTCAGCCTTTTTGGTAGAACTTTTGGTAATGCTGTTTTCTTCTTTATTGGGATTTTTGCTTGTACTTTTTTTGATTTCTTGGATTTTTTTTCATATTTCCCGATATGTGGCTTTGTCATAGCACATTTCATCTTCATTTATATGATAGTAATCAGTCTATCAATGTGTCAATTCCTGATGTCCAACGAATCGTCGAAATAGCTTATTTGTTTTTTATTTAAATTAAATAATTTAATTGTGTGTGTTTTAGCATAAAATATATTAATAATTATAAAAATTTTGAATACAGATGAAAATTATACGTACATTTAAATCCAATTCTTGGGCCACTAGAATCTTTCCAACATTTGCCTTTTACATCGTACTTTCAGATTTCAATCTTAATTTATTGAATTTATTCTGAAAACAAATTATGTATAAGAGAGGTAGGTTTCGATATGAACTGATTAAAGTTTTGTGGTAACCTAATAAAGAAATCTTTTTGGGCTACTTGATTTTATGAAATTTTGCTTATGAGAACGAAATTCAAATATCTGCAAATGAATAATGAATTGTTAATGTCATAAACTCTTTATAGAACAACTTAAGAAACATAGTTCTTAATTATTTTTACAGGTAGATCAAGTTGGAACATTTTGTATAAAATTTCATAAGATTTGTGCTCTCAATCATTAACATCCATATTGCTTAAAAGTAAATCCCAATCAACTAATGACAAGTGATAGTTTAATGAGTAAACCTCAGAACTCATGAAAACACTAAACTCATCATTAGTCCAATTCACTCGGGGCAGGTTTCAATCTCCAGTTACTAAAAATATATCCACTGATGCACAATGATTGGAATAAAAATCAGAACCAGATGCTGGTAAACTGTTCCAATTATTCACTTTTGGCTTTTGACCATAATGGATATAAAGACTTCCAGTACTTTCATGTCTTTTCGGTGAGCACAGGGGTGCGTCATCATCAGACGATTTCGACATCACTTTTATAGGCGTGACCCACTTCGTGGAAAACTTTTGCGTTTCGGAGGTGTGGGGTGGCTAGTTGGGAGAAAGGATTGGTGTTAGAAGTAGGAGTATTTCCAGGATTTACCGAAGGTGTCTGTAGTTTTGCAGACAGCTTACTGCATTACTTACTTTCATTCGTTGTAGTTCACCCTCTAGTTCCGATATTTTAATCTTAAGGCCTCTTGAAGCGCCGGCAGACTTTTGGGTTTTATTGAGATTTTCACTTGGCTTGTCTTTTCTCCTCTAACTACATATAGTTTATTTATCTGAGTTTGAATCCGAATATAAACGCACACTGGTAAAAAGTAATATTTTTCAAGGAAATAAATAATATACATTAGGGCAAATTTTAATATTGATAAGATTTAGGTTAGGTTTGGGAAAAAACAGCGCCAATGATTAGCCGTCTCAGATCTCAGTTTCGGTTAATATTTTTTGACAGCTCATTGACAATCTTGGCAACTGATCTTTGTGTAATTTCTTTTCGTTTGGTGTCCAATAATATAATGCTCTAAAGGCGAATTACTGAGAGAGGATATTTCAATTTGCCAAAATATGCGGAAAGTAGGAAGGTCCTAATTATGTGTTGTGAATTTATAAGTTTAACAAAATTGAAAAAAAGCAGCTAAAAAAGATGTTTAAGTTTTATTATTATCTTATCAAAGAAAATATATAAAACTCAATGCAGACACAAATCTAATATTTTTGTTTATATTCAAAACGTAATTATAATTTTGTCCAGATTGATGTTTTCAATGAACTCAGAAGTCTTTATTTATCTAGTAATAGAGGTCCTTATGATATTCTTTCTACAGTATTGAATGAATTGTGGATTTTCATTAACAAAGCCTCTAACAATGAAACTTAATATGTTTTTAAAATCTACTTTATTTCCTAACGTACGTAAAAAATCATTTGTTATACCTATCTTAAAGGATGGAGATAGTTTACTTGTTGTTTTCCAAGATTGTCCAAAAAAATCATTTCCAAAATAATTATGCCATAGTTCCAAAATATTATAAATGAAAGTCTACATGAATTTTGCAAATATAAATCTTCTGCGACCAACCTTCTTATTTATAAACTCTCGACAGTTGGTGCTCTTGAAAATCATTTACAGGTTAATGCTGTTTATACAGACATTTAAAAGGTATTTGATAGAATCTGCCATGATTTATTGTTTGCTAAACTAAATGGGCTGGATTTGATAAGTAATTTTTCCACTGTAAATAATCATAACGATTGTAATGTAAAGTGATTAGTTTTTATAAAAAAATTAATCAACACCATATTCGCAAGTTATACTTTAGATAAAAGATATTAATGTAATGTGTTTGAAATTTAAAAATGAGTAATAGATTGGGCGGTAGTTTTTCTAGAAAAGTTGGTTCGGCTCAAGCTAAACTGAATTTGGGTAAATGTAAAAGAAAAGCTGGAGAATATCTTGATGCGTTTGCCCACACATTAAAGTAGCTTTTTACACAAATACTGCTGTAGGATCCCAGGTTTTGCGATGTTTTGTCGTATAAAATAACCTCTTTCCATAATCGGTATCGCGATTATAAGTACAGCAATTAAGCAGAACGAAATACTCTCACATTAGCTGTCAAAATTGCCAGAGTTGTCAAAACGTGCGGACTCCTCCATTATTGTGGAGATGTCGATTACTAGTCCTGAAAGTCACGGAAATCAAATTAGTTGCAGATCTATCGTCGACATACAAAAACTGTCTGTGATTCTGATAGATAATTAACATGTGAAAAGAAATTGTTTTTGTTAACTTTGTTAACTTTATATTTCCATTAGAATAGATTGCTGCTAAGAGAAGTTCCAACTATTATAATTTAGTTTGAATATGTGATACGGACGACGTGAGGGATGAAATTGAAAACAGGATAACTAGATGTATATACACATAAATAAAATTTTAATTAATTAGTAATTACAAAACTAAACGAACATATGGGAGTGGGTGTTGGACTGAGTGACATTTTACGAACTTTCAAGTTTCAATAGCAACGAAGGAATTTTGTGTATCAAATAAAAGAAAATAATATTTATGTTGCTAAGATTACGATTCCTTGTGACATATGCCAGACGTTAAAATATAAACAAAACATCCAATGTCCAATTGAACCTTATTCGAAATATGTAATTTAGAAAAAAGTTGTCTTCTTTCAAGTAAATTTGATTTGTTTCTTCCATTTCTTCTTTTATTGATGATCCTTGGTCCTGGATTTGCATTTGAGGACTTTTATGACCTTACTTATTACAAGTGTATCACCCTTACTTACTTTGTTTCTTGTGGTTGGTATTGTTGACTGAGAATACTGTTGAGTCACTTTCAGGTTGTTTAACATCTTGTGATAGTTTTGATTTCACAGAAATTGAAGTTATCTTCATGCCGGAGCTTTCAATAGCAATAATCATTGGTTGATAAGAGGACTCTGGTAGACCGGAGAGTAGCAATGTAACTAGCCATTCATCGTCAACTGCGAAACCAATGTTTCTCAGCTTGTGAGCAGTACACATAATTTTGCTCACATATTTCTCTACGTTTTGACATAGAGTAAGTGAAGTATTATAGAGATCACGCAGCAGCCCATCACAGCGTGTCAACCAAGAGTCATCAAATACTTATGAAAACGTATCCCATACTTCTTTTGCAGTACTACTCTCTTGTATGTGCACGTAATTTATTTAGTCAACTAGTAAATTAATCTTAGTTTTTGCCTTTGTGTCTCGTTTTGTGTCCACAATGACACATGTGGTGGGGTCTATGCAGTTTCACAACTCCTCTTGCTGTAGGTATGATTTTAGAGCAAATCGCCGCGTTACGTAATTATCTCGGCCGGCACAATTCAAATTACAATTTTATCAGTTTATGTGTAGTTTCTACAGGTCATCGCATCAGTTACAATTGGATTCCCAAGAGGAGATGAAACATTTTTTGTTTTAAGTTGTGTTATAATTTTCCTTTCTATGTAATAGCGTAAGCTACATTGCGCTGTAAATTAGATTTTTTTGAGAAGAATGCTTCAGGTAAACTACTTTGGGTTAACAAGACAGCATTAAATTAAGTGAGGAATGCATATTATCGGAATTTGGCTGTTAATTTGGCTTGTAACCTCGGTTACTAAACCAATAAACCATGTATAGGGTCCGGAAAAAAGAAAAGCTAAGTGAAAAACTCAATAAAACCCAAAAGTCTGCTGACGTTTCCAGAGGTACCCGATTTCCTTAGGAATAAAATTTTGGAACTAGAATGTGAGATACAGAGAGTGAAAGAGTGCTTACACAGCTTTGTCGTCTAAACTAGGGATACTATCGGTAAACTCTGATAGTACCCCTACTCCTACAGTACTTTAAATCACAAACATTTATATAACCTTGTTATTAAAGTAATTATTTAACGTTTCTAATTGAATGAAATTATTTGGTAGCGCTTATGGCTAGCCGTCTCAGTCTCAGTTTCGGCTCGTATTTTTTGACAACTCACTGACAATCTTGACAACTGATCTTTGTGTAATTTTGGTTTGTTTGGTGTCCGATCCTATAATGCTCTTTGGCGAATTACAGAAAGAGGATATTTCAGTGCAAAAAATGGGATCATATAAATACTAATCAAGGAGATGACCCAGCTTACAAATTCCGATAATATGCATTCCTCAGTTAATTTAATGCTGTCTTGTTAAGATTGTTTAACATCTTGTGATAGTTTTGATTTCACAGTAATTGAAGTTATCTTCATGCCGGAGCTTTCAATAGCAATAATCATTGGTTGATAGGACTCTGGTATACCGGAGAGTAGCAATGTAACTGGCATTCATCGTCAACTGCGAAACCAATGTTTCTGAGCTTGTGAGCAGTACACATAATTTTGCTCACATATTTCTCTACGTTTTGACATACAGTAAGTGAAGTATTATAGAGATCACGCAGCAGCCCATCACAGCGTGTCAACAAAGAGTCATCAAATACTTATGAAAACGTATCCCATACTTCTTTTGCAGTACTACTCTCTTGCATGTGCACGTAATTTATTTAGTCAACTAGTTTATCTTAGTTTTTGCCTTTGTGTCTCGTTTTGTGTCCACAATGACACATGTGGTGGGGTCTATGCAGTTCCACAACTCCTCTTGCTGTAGGTATGTTTTTAGAGCAAATCGCCATGTTACGTAATTATCTCGGCCGGTTAACTTTTCAATTAATGCCAATTGATTGTTTGCTGACAATTTAAGAACCCTTATTCCAGATGTTACGAGAAAACACTTTTCAATTGTCGTATTGACGTTTTAGGTTAACTTCATTACTTTTCTCAGTAAGTAAGCCATTCTGGGCTTCCCTGGGCTTTTCTGGCTCCATAACCTGTTAATTTTTCTTAAAAGAATTTATTATTTCAGAAGAAAAACTTATATTTAAGATTTTATTGTTAAAATTACAACTTAACTGTCTACAGGCGCACAATTCAAATTACAATTTTAACAGTTTATGTGTAGTTTCAGTACACTCCTACAGGTCATCACAACATTTACAATTGGATTCCCAAGAGGAAATGAAACATTATTTGTTTTAAGATGTGTTATAATTTTTCATTCTTTATAATAGCCTAAGCTACATTGCGCTGTAAAT
Organism: Aethina tumida; assembly: GCF_024364675.1. Taxonomy (NCBI): domain Eukaryota; kingdom Metazoa; phylum Arthropoda; class Insecta; order Coleoptera; family Nitidulidae; genus Aethina; species Aethina tumida. The sequence continues at coordinate 31,729,733 of NC_065435.1, forward strand.
TGAGAAGAATGCTTCAGGTAAACTACTTTTGGTTAACAAGACAGCATTAAATTAACTGAGGAATGAATATTATCGGATTTTGTAAGCTGGGTCAGCTCGTTGATTAATATTTATGTGATCCCATTTTCCGCACATTTTGGCAGACTGAAATATCCTCTTTCTGTAATTCGCCAAAGAGCATTATAGGATCGGACACCATTCAAAACAAAATTACACAATGATCAGTTGTCAAGATTGTCAGTGAGTTGTCAAAAAATACGAGCCGAAACTGAGACTGAGACGTCTAGCCATTAGCGCTACCAAATAATTCCATTCAATTAGAAACGTTAAATAATTACTTTAATAACAAGGAGTTTATTTTCTATGAGAAGGCTCTTCTAATTCTTAGGGCACTTGGTCTAAAATACTTTAATACAATTCAATATACATAAATTTCAACACTGAACCATAAATGGTGGGGTGCGTCGTAGTTACACAATTTCGACATCACCTCCTTGGGGGTGACCGAGTTCCAAGAAGTTTTCTGAGTTTTGGAGCTGGGAGACTTTGCAGGAGTAGGGGTGGCTAGTTGGGACAAAGATTTGGGATTAGCGTTAGGAGTAGGGGTACCATCAGAGTTTACCGATAGTATCCCTAGTTTAGACGACAAAGCTGTGTAAGCACTCTTTCACTCTCTGTATCTCACCTTCTAGTTCCAAAATTTTATTCCTAAGGAAATCGGGTACGTCTGGAAACGTCAGCAGACTTTTGGGGTTTATTGAGTTTTTCACTTAGCTTTTCTTTTTTCCGGACCCTACACATAGTTTATTGGTTTAGTAACCGAGGTTACAAGCCAAATTAACAACTCTTCTCTTTCGATTATGGTAACTATTATAACTAAATTCAGACAAAAGAAGGACGAACAACTCAAAAAAAAATTGTAATTTTCAACAATATTCCCTGGTTGCTACCCACACTTTGAACAATTGACAAAAGTCGCTAACAATAAGAAACTTTTCTGTTGTCATCAATGGCAGAGGTAACGATCGTCATTTAACCAAGTTTCGGTAGCAACTACGGAAAAGTGTTGGTAGTGATATTTTCGTTTTTATTTAGTGACCCTATTAAAGTTCCTATTAAAAGACAAGAGCCGAGAAATAAGAAAAGGAAAAGGAGGCCCAAATCCAGGTTCTATTGGCAGAAAGGAAAGCGGTACCACATCCAACGACACAGCTAGTTATTGTAAAGCCTCAGTTTTGATCGGTTACCTTAGAGTACATTAGAGTACCAATTAATTCTCTGTATCGTGTGGGGTCTTTGAATGGTTTTAAATCTCTGTTAAATTTTGAGTGGCAGTCATACAGTGTTTTAATTGGATTGCAATCTACCATTCTGAATTTCTCTGAAATATATTTTTTTTGTTTAAGTGTTACTCCTTTCTTACTTTGGTTAATCTCTATTCTAAAGAAAAACCTAGCAATCTTTGATCTTCAATTTCTCAGCTAATTCTCTCTTAATTTCATTACCAGTTTGATATTCGACAGTTCTTTTGTACTCCTTAAATTTTTCAAAAACTTCTCTCTTTGACTTAAGGAAAAAACCTGGCACCACCTATTATATTCGTCTATTAATGTAAGAAGATATCTTGATCCACCGCTGAATCTGACTCGCATTGGTCCGCAGATATCTGAATGAACAATATTCAGTAACTGCTTACTTCTTCCTTCTCTATCAGTAAAGGGTTTCCTTGCTTGCTTACCTCGTTGACATTGTCACACCACATGGGTAATTTATCATTATCCAATTTATTACCGTGTACCAGTCGCTTTCTGTACAAATCCTGTACGCCTTTATAATGTAGGTACTCTAGTTGTCTATGCCGCAGGACCATTTTGTTTGAATTTCTATGCATTATTCACTTGTAGACATTTGAATTTCGTTGTATATAAACATATTACAATATTTTTCATAAAATCAAGTAGCCCAAAAAGTTTTCTTTATTTGTTTACAACAAAACTCTAATCAGTTCAGACTTTTATTTCATAAGAAACACATCTCTCTGAAGTTGCTCCTACGCTTCAATCCAAAATTAATAGTTAAATATTCTCTCTTTATTAATGAGGTTCTTCCTCATTGAGAATTGTAATTAGCAGAAATACTTATGTACAGTAGTGCTAGAAATGAAACCGATCTTACCAAACTGTTATTTTTAGGGAATAGTTTTGGCTAAATTCATTATTTATATTTACAGGAATTCCCAACTAAACACAGAATAAGGCTCCATAAAATGACACATTGATTTGTTTTCAGAATAAATTATGATTATTTTTTTATTGGAGCAAAGAGGGGGAAATCTACAAGACGTAGTGCCGGACTTTACCGACTAAAAACCCCTCTCCGGGCACCGATCCGAAGATCATGGCCTAAGAGTAGTTAACCATAAAGGTTTAGGAAAATATAAGGGAAAATTAAAGAGGTACGTAACAATCGCTACATAGTAAAGAAAAGATGTCCCAAAGAGACGCAGAGGTCTAGACAGCCAAGAGACAAGGTCTCTTGTATCTGTCGGATTCACAGGGTTGGATATCATGCAAGCATGCAATCTCCGGATTAGAGTGTTGAAAGATAGATCTCCGGAGGTTGAGGGCATGCTATTTTCTCTGAGGCTATGAAATATGAAAAAATATGCAAGAAATCCGAAAAAAGGTCAAGAAAAAGTCACAATAAAGGAGAAAACAGCAATACCAAGAAACCGTCTTCAAAAGTTCTATCAAAAAGGCTGAGGACAGGAATGTTCCCATTGGAGTTCCACATATCTGTCTGTGTATAAAGAAGGTACTTTCAATTTATGGAAAGTTTTCCATAGTATGGGCAAACGTTTCAACTCAAATAACATCTGAGAATTAAGCATGTTTATAGTAATTATAATATTAGAATTGTGCCGTAGTAGTGTGTGATGTGATTCATAAATAATTATATTGTGTATATCTGTATATTTTTCCACTGAATAATTGGATGTTGAAAAAATCGGCAATGTGTCGAAACCATTTTATAACACCAAACTAATATTAAGATATCGACATAAGTTAAACAAAGTAGTTTTATTTGTAAAGTTATGTTATATTTAAATATTTGGGAATCTCATTTATGGTCATCCACTGTAGGTTGAAATACAAGGATGAGATTGATTCGAAACAGTTTTACCATCAAAAATATTATAACAAATTGAAAAATCATCACGATATTCCTTTGCTCTGTCAATTTGCTGAGACAGTGGATTAAAACGAATTATAAGAAAAGATATAACTGAACCACAATTGGGTGTTATATTAATACAATGTAAGAATCAAATCAAATATGTTTGAGAGAAGACAACTTTTTTATAAATTACTACATAGTTCTGACATATGCCATAAAGAAACGTAATTTGATATGTTATTTTATTTTTTGACAAACAATTCGTTGCTATTGATACTTGTTTGCAAAATGTCACTCAATCACACACTCACTCGTTTAATTTTTTAATTACAAATTAATTAAAATTTTATTTGTTTTCAATTCTATTCCTCACCTTATAGTAGTTGAAACTTCTCTTAGCAGCAATATATTCTAATGGAAATATAAAATTAACAAAGTTAACAAAAACAATTTTGTTTCACATATTAATTACCTGTCGAAAATAAATGTCGACGAGAGATCTGCAACTGATTTGATTTCAGTGACTTGCAGGGCTCGTAATCTAAACCTTCAGACGGTAAGTTGCTATTTTTGTAACTGTTTAAATGTTTCACCTTTTTAAATCAACAGTAAATTCACATAGTTGATTCTTTCAGCTTGAATAAGTGAGCGACAGATTTCAACTATGCACTGAATTTTTCTCCTTCACCTTTAATTATCACCCTCAAACAACACTAATATACCAATCTTTCCATATTTGATAATTTTATGTCGTAAATTATTTAGATTCTTCATGTCTGGATGACAAGTTCAAATAATGTTAACACAATTTATAAACCAAATCATGAAATAGTGATTTCTATTTCACACTTTTCTGGGGAAATAAAGATTTGAAATCTTTGTTGGGTTGAAATTTATAATTAATAGATTTGTCTGTTGCAGTTTTGTTAAAACTTTCATCTACTTTAGTGCATATATATTTTTAGTGTTTCCATATTTTCTTGGGAGTAGGCATGTTTTGACAAAACACTGGCAACATCATCGAGAACTAAAGTTGTAGTATTTTCGTTCTGCTTATTCGGTTATCATATAATCGCGATACCGATCATGGAAAGAAGTAATTATATACAACCAAACATCGCGGAGCTTTGTATCCAATTAAGCAGTATTCTTCTAAAATATCTGTAATAAGGTATATCATAATTGAACCTCAAGAGTATCAAAGGATGCGAGATTTCCAAAGATGTATGGCACTTTTGAAACAATTATTTTATATATTTTATATTATTTGATTAAGTATAAATAAAATTGGATAACTATAAATTACCCACGTGGTGTGGCATATATCAATGAGGTAAATATGCAAGGACACCCTTTACTGCCAGAGAATTAAGAAATAAGCAGTTACTGAATATTGTTCATTCAGACATCTGCGGACCAAAGCTAGTTAGAACCAGAGGTGGATCGAGATATCTTCGAACATTTATGGACGATAATAGTGGATGGTGCAAGGTGTATTTTCTCATGTCAAAAGGAGAATTTCTTGAAAAATTTAAGGAGTACAAAAGAACTGCTGAAAAACGAACTGGTAATGAAAGTAAGAGAGAATTAGCTGAGAAATTGAAGATCAAAGAATGCTAGGTTTTTTTTGGAATAGAAATTAACCAAAGTAAGAAAAGAGTAACACTTACACAAAAAAAATATATTTTAGAAAGTTAACAGAGATTTAAAAATGTTCAAAGACTCCACACGATACAGAGAATTAATTGGTACTCTAATGTACTCTAATCCAGCCGATCAAAACTGGGGCTTTACAATAATTAGCTGTGTCTTTCTGACAATCGAACCTGGATTTGAGCCGCCTTTTCATTTTCTTATTTCACGGTTTTTGTCTCTTAATAGGAACTTCTTCTGAAATGAAACTGGCGATGTGCCGTGTGGCCCCAATATGACTCTGAAGCACTCAAACTTCTTGCAGGCGCGCTTGCTGTTTACTCATTTCATGACCGCTAATTCAGTTATTAAACTGTTTATAGTACGAAAACCTAAACTTAATTCAGTTGTTCCTTGGATTGGTAACCAAGGTTACCAACCAGGTAAACAAATTTTTTTATTTGTCTGAATTTAGTAACTAACTAAATTCAGACCAATTCAGTTACCATATTCGAAAGAGGAGAGTTGTTAATTTGGCTGGTAACTTCGGTTACTAAATCAATAAACTATGTGTGTGAACTATGTGTAGTGTCCGGAAAAGAGACAAGCTAAGTGAAAATCTCAATAAAACCCAAAAGTCTGCCGACGTTTCCAGAGGTACCCGATTTCCTTAGTGTTCAAATTTATGTATATTGAATTGTATTAAAGCATTGCATATTCTTCAGACAACAGAAGTATGTTTTACTTTTGATTAATAAACATATCGCCTTCATTGCTGTTGGAACCTGAATATGTACAAAATGTAATTTGATTTCAAAACTGAACTTGAACAATTATTTGGTAACTTACAATTTCGTCGTTGAAAAGACGAAAACTACAAAAGAAATAAGTATTTAGTCTTTACACGTGAGCTGTTTGTTTCGTTTTTTAGCTTTCAATGCAAACACAAATTTAAGCAATATCGTTTTGTCATGAAAATATTTTGGTTTATATTCAAAAAATAATAATAATTTTTTCCAGATTGATGTTTTTAATGAACTCAGAAGTCAGATTTATCTAGTAATAGAGGTCCTTATGATATTCCTTCTACAGCATTGAATGAATTGTGGATTATCATTAACAAAGCCTCTAAAAATGGAATTTAACTTGTTTTTAAAATGTGCTTTATTTCCTAATGTACAGAAAAAATCATTTATTACACCTACCTTAAAGAATGGAGATAGTTTACTTGTAACAAATTTAGGCCTGTATGAAAAATGTTTCGTATTCCATAATTGTCCAAAAAAATTCATTTTCAAAATAGTTCCAAAATATTATAAATGAGAGTCAACATGGATTTTGCAAATGTAAATCTTCTGCGACCAACCTTCTTATTTGTAACAATTCTACAGTTGTTGCTCTTGAAAATCATTTACAGGTTGATGTTATTTATACAGACTTTTAAAAGGCATCTGATAGAATCTGCCATGATTTATTGTTTGCTGAACTAACTGGGCTGGAGTTGTCAAGTAAGTTTTCCACTGTAGATAATCATAACGATTGTAATGTAAAGTGATTAGTTTTTTAAAAAAAATAAATCAACATTATTTTCGAAAGTTACACTTTACATAAAAGATTTTAATGTAATATGTTTGAAATTTAGAAATGTGTAACAGATTAGGCGGTAGTTTATCTAGAAAAGTTGGTTTGGCTCAAACTAAAATAAATTTGCGTAAATGTAAAAGAAAAACTGGTGAATATTCTGGTGCACTGATTGCAGAACAATTTTTACATGGGATGGACAGTAATTTAGCATATAAATTCCAGCTTAAAGTATGCGTTATTGTTGAAGTTATTGAACATCAACTATTATTGACTAGTAATTAATAAGTCAACTTAGTTGTCACGCCCTTCCATATTCTGTCACTGTCAAAACTTTTCGGGATATTCATCAAACTCTCTAATACCCCCAAAAATTATTTCTTATTACAAATTGCAAATTTAAATAAAGCATCCTAAGAACTCCATTTACAACTCAACGCATATCGAGAGTTACTACCACGATTTTAATATATTTTTAAAGCAAGTATGGAACATATAAGTAAAACAAGTAATCGTGTGTCACTTCTTGAATGTCTATAATTTCGTAAGCGTTCCTTTTAATTATGTTGCCCTTGTTGCACTATAAAGTAGATTTTTAGAAAAATAATGGTTAATAGGATTCCAGGTTCTGCGATGCTTTGTCGTATAAAATAACCTCTTTTTATAATCGGTATCGCGATTATAAGATCAGCAATTAACCAGAACGGAAATACTTCAACATTAGTTGACTAAGTTGTCAGAAAGTTGTCAAAACGTGCGTACTCGATAGCAACTCTCAAGAAAACGTGGAGACACTAAAAATATATATGTAATAAATCAACAAAAGAATGCTATTACTTATAAATTTCTACTGTATGTAAATTGAACAAGTCACCATATGGGTTAAAACAATTCCCTTGCTGCTGGCATGCCAAATTCGACTCTACACCGAAAAGAGTTTTAGTATTTATATGGAACAAATTTTAAACAGAATTGAAATGACTTATGCTGATCCTAATACTGTTCCAGTCGACCCTAACATAATGCTACAGTAGGAAGATACTACCTCACTTCTGCTCTTCATAATAACACAGCTCGTTCCGTCAAATTTTATTTGGCTACCATCGCAAATAATCTGACTTAGAGACAATAGATTTGTTGCCAATTTAGGAACACATAATACTTTTGTAAAAAGCACGCACCATTTTGTTTTGACCTTCATCGTCATAATGGTCCAACCTCACTTGTTCTGAGCATTGCACAGATTATACTTTGTTGTTTTTCGACTCTGATTTTATGTATGACAGGAGCCGTCATATTTTCAAGCATGTTCTTACGTCTTGTCATGTGTGACGATGCATCGGAAGCCACTTACCATGGGTCATTTTGGCTGGATGTTGCCTCAAACGCAGCAGCATATGATGAACTACTTGCTTTTTGTTGAACATTCTTGGTTCTGGATTTGCATTTGAGGACTTTTATGACCTTACTTGTTACAAGTGTAGCTTACTTTGTTTCTGTGGTTGTTTTTAATTTTCTTGATGACTGACAATACTGTTGAGTCACTTTCAGGTTGTTTAACATCTTGTGATAGTTTTGATTTCACAGAAACAGAAGGTATCTTCATGCCGGAGCTTTCAATAGCAATAATCATTGGTTGATAGGATTCTGGTAGACCGGAGAGTAGCACTGTAAATAGCCATTCATCGTCAACTTCGAAACCAATGTTTCTGAGCTTGTGAGCGGTACACATTATTTTACTCATATATTTCTCTACGTTTTAACATGCAGTATGTGAAGTATTACAGAGATCATGCAGCAGCCCATCACAGCGCGTCAACCAAGATTTATCCTATACTTATTTTGCAGTGCCACTCTCTTGTATGTGCACGTAATTTATTGAGTCAACTAGTAAATTTATCTTAGTTTTTGCCTTTGTGTCTCGTTTTGTGTCCACAATGACACATGTGGGGGGTTTTATGCAGTCCACAACTTCTCTTGCTGTAGATGTGTTTCTATAGCAAATAACCAGGTTACGTAATTATCTCGGCCGGTTAACTTTTCAATTAATGCCAATTGATTGTTTGCTGACAATTTAAGAACCCTTATTCCAAATGTTACGAGAAATCACCTTTCAATTGTCGTATTGACGTTTTTGGTTAACTTTATTACTTTTCTCAGTAAATAAGTCTTTCTGGGCTTAAAAGAATTTATTATTTCTCAAGAAAAATTTATATTTAAGAATTTAGTGTTAAAATTACAACTTAACTGTCCACAGGCGCACAATTCAAATTACAATTTTAACAGTTTATGTGTAGTTTCAGTGCACTCCTACCTGGTCATCGCATCAGTTACAATTGGCATCCCAAGAGGAGATGAAACATTATTTGTTTTAAGTTGTGTCAAAATTGTTCATTCTTTATAGTAGTGTAAGCTACATTGCGCTGTAAATTAGATTTATTTTAGAAGAATCCTTCAAGTAAACTAATTAGGGTTAACAAGACAGCATTAAGTTAACTAAGGAAAGCATATTATCAAATTTAGTACGCTGGGTCAGCCCCTGGAGTAATATTTAAACGATACACATTCTCCACATTTTGGCAGATTGAAATAACCTCTTTCCGTAATTCGCCAAAGAGCATTATAGGATCGGATACCGAACAAAATAAAATTACACAAAGATCAGTTGTCAAGATTGTCAAGGAGTTGTCAAAGAATACGAACCGTATTCCATATCAGTCTTCACAATATTGCCAAACTAATTTAAGTGTTTCTTTTCTATGAAAACTTTTTTCTAAATGTTAGTGTATTGACCTTTTTGCTTTAATTCAATTCAAAATACATAAATTTGAACACTGAACAATTTCTAACATTATCTCAGTCATCTAAATCTTATCAATATTAAAATTTGCCCTAATATATATTATTCTTTTCCTTGAAATATATTACATTTTACCAGTGTGCGTTTATATTCGGATTCAAACTCAGATAAATAAACTATATGTAGTTTGAGGAGAAAAGACAAGCCAAGTGAAAATCTCAATAAAACCCAAAAGTCTGCCGGCGCTTCAAGAGGCCTTAAGATTAAAATATCGGAACTAGAGGGTGAACTACAACGAATGAAAGTAAGTAATGCAGTAAGCTGTCTGCTAAACTACAGACACCTTCGGTAAATCCTGGAAATACTCCTACTTCTAACACCAATCCTTTCTCCCAACTAGCCACCCCACACCTCCGAAACGCAAAAGTTTTCCACGTAGTGGGTCACGCCTATAAAATTGATGTCGAAATCGTCTGATTCTGTGCTCACCGAAAAGACATGAAAGTACTGGAAGTCTTTATATCCATTATGGTCAAAAGCCAAAAGTGAATAATTGGAACAGTTTACCAGCATCTGGTTCTGATTTTTATTCCAATCATTGTGCATCAGTGGATATATTTTTAGTAACTGGAGATTGAAACCTGCCCCGAGTGAATTGGACTAATGATGAGTTTAGTGTTTTCATGAGTTCTGAGGTTTACTCATTAAACTATCACTTGTCATTAGTTGATTGGGATTTACTTTTAAGCAATATGGATGTTAATGATTGAGAGCACAAATCTTATGAAATTTTATACAATATGTTCCAACTTGATCTACCTGTAAAAATAATTAAGAACTATGTTTCTTAAGTTGTTCTATAAAGAGTTTATGACATTAACAATTCATTATTCATTTGCAGATATTTGAATTTCGTTGTCATAAGCAAAATTTCATAAAATCAAGTAGCCCAAAAAGATTTCTTTATTGGGTTACCACAAAACTTTAATCAGTTCATATCGAAACCTACCTCTCTTATACATAATTTGTTTTCAGAATAAATTCAATAAATTAAGATTGAAATCTGAAAGTACGATGTAAAAGGCAAATGCTGGAAAGATTCTAGTGGCCCAAGAATTGGATTTAAATGTACGTATAATTTTCATCTGTATTCAAGATTTTTATAATTAATGATATATTTTATGCTAAAACACACACAATTAAATTATTTAATTTAAATAAAAAACAAATAAGCTATTTCGACGATTCGTTGGACATCAGGAATTGACACATTGATAGACTGATTACTATCATATAAATGAAGATGAAATGTGCTATGACAAAGCCACATATCGGGAAATATGAAAAAAAAATCCAAGAAATCAAAAAAAGTACAAGCAAAAATCCCAATAAAGAAGAAAACAGCATTACCAAAGGTTCTACCAAAAAGGCTGAGGACTGGAATGTTCCCGTTGGAGTTCCACATATCTGTCTGTGTATAAAGCAGGTACTTTCATTTTGAGAATTAAGCATGTTTATAATAATTATAATTTTATAATTGTGGCGAAGAAATTTTTCATATTGTAATCTGTACTCTATGACGGTAAATGCGTTTCCTAAATAATTATGTTGTATATAGCTGTAAATCTTTCTACTGAAAAATTGGTGGTTGAAAAAATCGACAATGTGTCGAAACTATTTTATAACACCAAACTAAATTTTCGACTTAAGTTAAACTAAGTAATTTTATTTGTAAAGTTAAGTTATATTTAATTATTTGTGAATCTCATTTATAGTCTTCCAGTGTAGGTTGAAATATATGGATGAGATTGATTCGAAACAGTTCTACCATCAACAATATTATAACAAATCGAAATATCATCACGATATTCCTTTGCTCTGTCAATTTGCTGACACTCTGGATTAAAACGAATAGAATTATAAGAAAAGATATATCTGAACCACAATTTGGTGAAATACAATATAAGAATCAAATCAAGTTTTGCTTGGGAGAAGACAACTTTTTTGCTAAATTACATACTTCTGACATATGTCATAAGGAAACGTAATCTTAGCAACATAAATGTTATTTTATTTTTTGACAAACAATTGGTTGCTATTGAAACTTGAAATAAATGTCGACGAGAGATCTGCAACTGATTTGATTTCAGTGACTTTCAGGGCACGTAATCTAAACCTTCAGACAGTAAGTTGCTATTTTTGTAACTGTTTAAATATTTCACCTTTTTAAATCAACAGTAAATTCACGTAGGTGATTCTCTCAGCTTGAATAACTGAGCGATAGGTTTCAACACTGAAATTTTCTTTTTCAACATTGGTTATCACCCTCAAATGATATACTAATCTTTCCATATTTGATAATTTTATATCGCAAATTATTTAGATTCCTCATGTCTGGATGACAAATTCAAATAATATCAACACAACTTATAAACCAAATCATAAAATAGTAATTTCTATTTTACAATTTTCTGCGTAAATATTGATTTGCAATCTTTGTTCGGTTGAAACTTATAATTAATGGCTTTATCATTTGCAGTTCTGCTAAAATTTTCATCTACTTTGGTGCATATATATTTTTGGTGTCTCCATATTTTCTTGACAGTATGCGTGTTTTGGCAACACACTGACAACATCGAGAACTAAAGATGGAGTATTTTCGTTCTGCTTATTCGCGATACTGATCATAGAATGAAGGTATTTTATACTACCAAACATCGCGGACCCTTGTATCCTATTAAACAGTATTCTTCTAAAATATCTATAATAATAATATTAATAATATCATAATTGAAATGAAAGTTTATGCTCTTATAGACATTCAAGAAGTAAGACACAATTTACTTGCTTTACCTACATGCTCCATACTTGCTTTAAAAATATGTTAAAATCGTGGTAGCAACTCTCCGTATGCGTTGGGATGTACATGGAGTTATTAGGATGCTTTATTTAAATTTGCCATCTGTAAAAAGAAATAATTTTTGAGGGTATTGCAAAAATTATCTTCAAAAATTGATTGAATATATCATATTGTAGAAGAGATTGAAAAACACAGTGACCAAAGGTTTTTTTGAAAGAAGGAAAATAACGGAGCGATTTTTAATTAGGGATGACTCAATTTGATTATACGTCGATGTAGTGCACTGATTCAGTTAACCAAAAGGGCGGTATATATAACACGATATTGTACACTAAATACACTCTGTACTATGTAATATTGTATAACTTTGATTAACTTTTGATATATATATATAAATCGGAATTCTTTTTTACAGTTTTTAAGACATCTTGGTGTTTTGATAATATATCATATGCCTAACTTTACTTAAATGAATTTTAATATGATTGGTAATATTTTGATTCAGCAAAATTAAAGCCCACGGGAATTTTTCATGTGACTTGATTTTCGAGAATTTCATGACGAATTAACACTATTTGAAATCAGAGCTCTAAAATAGATATATTTTGTTATTAGTGTAACTGTTCCAATATGATTGAATAAATGCAACAAATTATGTAGCTAAGGGAAATCAAATTTAAAAATCAATACAACACTTATTGTAAATTAGCAACTGTTATTTACAATTGTTCCTACAACTTAATTTGAAATATTAACAATTTCAACATTCAAGAGATGCTGTGAAACTTGAGAACACTAGGTATCTCATCATTCAAAAACTCAACAACTACAAACACGCCATCAATTTATTTCAGATGTAATTCATAACACATAATTTCTTAAAAGAGTCAAATTTGATGATTAACATCAATGGATTGAATTTAAATGGAAAATGTGTAGGGTTTAACATAATGGTTAGGCTTGAGTAATACCATATGGAATAAATAATGAAATTATTTACTAACAATTTCTTAAAACAGGAGAATAAGTTTTTGAGAACTCTGGTCCTGTACGTTTGTTTTGAAAACTAACTGACAACTGATATTTCAGTTATTTCATTTTGCTTGTTGGTCGATTTTATATTGGCGATACCAAATATAGAAAGATGATATTCTAAATTGTCGAGATATTCTGAATACAGGATTCTATAAAAATAAGGGAGGAGCTATCCTTCTGTGACAGTTAACAGTGAAACATTCTTCTGATACAATTTAATTTACAATGCGAAAAAACATCTTATTATTGAAAATAAAGCTTACGCTATAACAGAGTCAAGAATTGAGACACAATTTTCTTAGAAAAGCATTTATTTGGAATACCGATCAGACATGTGTCAGATGATGATATTCTTCCAGGTAAATAGAAAGGAAGAAGAACTGCCTTCGTTGCTATTGAACCCAGATTATGTACAAAACTATTTTTTGGTAAATTTACCTTCTAAACTTGTTCATTTAGTTATTGCGAAGAGCACAAAAAACTTTTATTTATCTTCTAAAGGGTTCTTATCCCATCAAATAACATTCGCAAAGTTCAATTTATATTGTGCATCACAATCTTCAAGTTTTGATTCACCACCACGATTTGAACTTTATTTTAAAGCAAGTATGGAGCATGTAGGTAAAGTAAATTGTGTTTCACCTCTTGAATGTTTATAAAGATTTTTTAGAAAAATACTAATTAATAGGATCCCAGGTTCCTAGAATCGCGATTATAAATCAGCAACTAAGGCCAAGTTGTCCAATTTGTCAGCTCTCAAGAAAACGTGGAGACACTTAAAATATATATGCACAAACGTAGATGAAAATTTCAACAAAATTACAAATGATAGAGCTATTAATTATAAATTTCATCTGAACAAAGATTGTAAATCAGCAAATTGTAAAGTAGAAATCACTTTTTCATGATTTTGTTAATAAAATGTGCTGACATTATTTGAAGTTGTCATCTAGAGATGAGGAATCTAATTAAATTTTGACATAAAATTAGCAAATTTGGAAAGAGTGGTATCTTAGTGTTATTTGAGGGTAATAATCCAACCAAACGTGATAGAAAAATTTCAGTACCTAGTTGAAATTTGCCGCTCACAAATTCTTGCTTAAAGAATCAACTAGGTGAATTATCTTTTGATTTAAAAAGGTGAAATATTTAAACATTTACAATAATAGCAACCTACTGTCTGAAGGTTTCGATTACGAGTCACTGAAATCAAATCAGTTGCAGATCTCTCGTCGACATTTATTTTGAATCAAAGAAATACTGTCTGTGATTCTGCAGATAATTAACATGTGAATAGAAGTTGTTTTTATTAACATTGTTAACTTTATACTTAAATGTCGATATATATTTTGTTGCTAAGAGAGGTGAGGGATGTCGTCTTTCAAGTAAATTTGATTTGATCTTACATTGTATTAATATTACATCAAGTTGTGGTTCAGTTGTATTTTTTGGTATAATTCTATTCGTTTGAATCCACAGTGTCAACAAATTGACAGAGCTAAGAAATATCGAGATGAGATGATTTATACTAAATGGTAGAACTGTTCCGAATCAAATTCATCCTTATATTTCAACCCACACTAAATGACTATAAATGTGATTCCCAAATATTTGTATATAATATAACTTTTCAAATAAAACTACTTTGTGTACCTTTAAGTTATGTGGTTAATTTAATATAAGTTTGGTTGTTAATAAATGGTTTCGACCCATTGTCGATTTTTTTAACCTTCAGCTATTCAGTGGAGGTACTGATGGAACATATTTTTTTAGGAAACACATTTAGTGATTACAGTACGGATTAAAATTTAAGGAAAAATTACTTCGGCACTAATCTAAAATTATAATTGCTATAAACAAGCTTCATTCTCAGATGATAGATGAGTTGAAACCTAGATCCACACTATGGAAACATTTCCATAAAATGAAAGTACTTGCTATATACAGAGATAGATATGTGGAACTCCAATGGAAACATTCCAGTCCTCAGTCTTTTTGGTAGAACTTTTGAATACGGTTTCTTGGTAATGATGTTTTCTTCTTTATTGTGATTTTTTTTTGTACTTTTTTCGGATTTCTTGGATTTTTATTCATATTTCATAGCCTCAGAGAAAATATTTGCCGATGTTGTCAGGTTTTGTCGTGGCTCATTTCATCTTCACTTATATGATGGTAATCAGCCTTTCCATGTGAACGTAACTCGTCGTGCCCAACGAATCGTCGAAATACTTTAAAAAAGATATATAAAATTCATATTAGAGATTAATTTAATTATATATACCAATTTTATTTGTTTTTCATTTAAATTATATAATTTAAATGTGTGTTTTAACATAAAATATGTCATTAATTATAAAAATCTTGAATACAGATGAAAATTATACTTACATTTAAATCCAATTCTTGGGCCACTAGAATCTTGACACCATTTGCTTTTTGCATCGTACTTTAAGATTTCAATCTTAATTTATTCTGAAAACAAATTAATTAGGTATTAATGTGTTGTTTTAAGGAGCGTCATATACATGAAAGTTCTTATTCTTTGTTTAGTTGGGATTCCTGTAAGTAAATTAATGAATTTAGACAAAAATATTACCTAAAAATAACAGTTTGATACGATCTGTTTCATTTCTAGCATTACTATACACAAGTATTTCTTCCGATTATCTTTTCCAATGAGGCAGGGACTCATTAATAAAAGCGAGAATATTTAACTAATAATTTTGAATTGAAGCGTAGGAGCAACTTCAGAGAGATGTGGTTCGTATGAAACAAAAGTTTGAACTGATTAAAGTTTGGTGGTAAACAAGTAAAGAAAACTTTTTGGTCTACCTGATTTTATGAACAAAATTGAAATTAGTTTATGACAACGAAATTCAAATGTCCACAAATGAATAACGAATTAATAAATAAAACATTAAAATTTGTTTATGGGAACGGAATTCAAATGTCTACAAATGAATAACGAATAGTTAATTTTATAAGCTCTTTAGAGAACAACTTAGGAAACTTAGTTCTTAATTTTTTTACATGTAGATAAAATAGGAACATATTGTATAAAATTTCATAAGACACAATCAACCAATGATAATTGATAGTTTAAAGTGTAAACCTCAGTACTCATGCAAACACTAAACTTACTCATCATTGGTCCAATTCACTCGAGGCAAGTTATGTTAGAATATCTAGACATCGTGTATAACGGTTGTGATGACAACGGAGAATAAAAACAATAGAAGAGCGTAGTTATAGAAACAGAGTTAAGTTGTAAGAGCAGAGTTAGTTGTATACAGCCCACCAATGTTGTAAGATAGTCAATAAGCGTTTTACTGAGTACCTTGCATTATCATTCCACGTCGCCTTGTAAGCAGGCATATTCTAACTATTAACTTTTGTATTTTGACCTTAATGGAAACAAATACTTCCAGTGCTTCCGTGTCCTTTCGGTGAGCACAGGGGTGCGTCGTCAGGATTTCGAGAACACCTCCATAGGCAGACAGCTTACTGCATTACTTACTTTCATTCGTTGTAATTCACCCTCTAGTTCCGAGATTTTAATCTTAACGTCTAGTATTCGGGTACCTCTTGGCTTATCTTTTTCGTGGACTCTACACATGGTTTATTGGTTTAGTAACCGAGGTTACCAGCCAAATTAACAACTCTTCTCTTTTGTCTGAATATGGCAACTCTTATAACTAAATTCAAACAGAAGTACGAACGTTATGTCTAACTCCATTTGGGGGTCTGATGTCGGTGTGGCGCTTTGCCGAATTTTGCTGTTGTTACTTACTTTAGATAGTCAACTCTTTCGGAACTTGGAACGGAGTCGTGCTCAGGGTTTACCGGGCGGTTGACCTTTCTTTCTGCCAATAGAACCTGGATTTGAACCGCCTTTTCCTTTCCATCTTTCAAGGTTTTTGTCTCTTAGTAGGAACTTCTTGTAGAACGGAACTGGCGATGTGCCGTCCGGTTTCAATAGGATTCGGAACCACTCGACTTTTGCAGGCACACTTGCTGTTTTCCCATTTCATTATCGCTAATTTGGTTATTAAACTGTTTATAGTACGAAAACAAAAATTTAATTCAGTTGTTTCTTGAATTGGTAACCAAGGTTACCAGACAAGTAAACAAATTTTTCATTTGTCTGAATTTGGTAACTAACTAAATTCAGACGAAAAGGGACACTAAATAAAAACAAAATTATCACTACAAACACTTTTGAAAACTGAGGTGTGAGTGTGATGAGATTAAAAGTCGATGTTACAAGAACACTAAACGTTTATTATATTATTACAAAGTGTGCTAGAAACGTCAAAGACTAAAAACTAAGAACTAAAAACCCTGCGTAGCATGACGCTTGCGTTAGGGCAACTATACAGAGGGGTTCCAAGTATCAATGTGTAATTTCATTCCGTAGTTGCCACTCAAATTTGGATAAATGACGATTGTTACCGCTGCCATTGGTAACGACGGAAAGGTCTCTTATTGTTAGCGACTTTTGTCAATTGTTCAAAGTGCAACCAGGGAATATTGTTAATAGTATCAATTTTTCTTTGAGTTGTTCGTCCTTCATCTGTCTGAATTTAGTTATAATAGTTACCATAATCGAAAGAGAAGAGTTGATAACGCTAATCCCAAATCTTTATCCCAACCAGCCACCCCCACTCCTGCAAAGTCTTCCAGCTCCAAAACTCAGGAACTCGGACACCCCCAAGGAGGTGATGTCGAAATTGTCTAACTACGATGCACCCCACCAGTTATGATTCAGTGTTCAAATTTATGTATATCGAATTGCATTAAAGTATTTTAATCCAAGTAGACTAAGAATTGGAAGAGACTTCTCATAGAGAAGTAACTTTTAAATTGGTTTGGGAAAAAACAGCGCTCATGATTAGCCGTCTCAGATCTCAGTTTCGGTTAATATTTTTTGACAGCTCATTGACAATCTTGGCAACTGATCTTTGTGTAATTTCGTTTTGTTTGGTGTTCAATCCTATAATGCTCTTTGGCGAATTGCTGAGAGAGGTTATTTCAATTTGCCAAAATATGCGGAAAGTGGGAAGGTCCTAATTATGTGATGTGAATTTATAAGTTTAACAGAATTGAAAAAACGCAGCTAAAAAAGATGTTTAAGTGTTATTATTATCTTATCAAAGAAAATATATAAAATTTTGATATTTGTTAGGAATAGCAATGTCTAATTAACAATTCACACACTTTTGTCGATGCATATTCTTCAGACAACAAAAGTATGTTTTACTTTTGATTAATAAACATATCGCCTTCATTGCTGTTGAAACCTGAATATGTACAAAATATCATTTGATTTCAAAACTGATCTTGAACAATTATTTGATAACTTCTTACAATTTCGTCATTGGAAAGACAAAAACAACAAAAGAAATAAGTATTTACACTTCGTTAGCTGTTTGTTTCACTTTTTAGCCTTCAATGCAGACAAAAATCTAATATTTTTGTTTATATTCAAAAAGTTAATTATAATTTTGTCCAGATTGATGTTTTCAATGAACTCAGAAGTCTTGATTTATCTAGTAATAGAGGTCCTTATGATATTCCTTCTACAGTATTGAATGAATTGTGGATTCTCATTAACAAAGCCTCTAACAATGAAATTTAAAATGTTTTTAAAATCTACTTTATTTCCTAACGTACGTAAAAAATCGTTTGTTATACCTACCTTAAAGGATGGAGGTAGTTTACTTGTTGTTTTCCAAAATTGTCCAAAAAAATCATTTCCAAAATAATTATGCCATAGTTCCAAAATATTATAAATGAGAGTCAACATGAATTTTGCAAATGTAAATCTTCTGCGACCAACCTTCTTATTTATAACCTCTCGACAGTTGGTGCTCTTGAAAATCATTTACAGGTTGATGCTGTTTATACAGACATTTAAAAGGCATTTGATAGAATCTGCTATGATTTATTGTTTGCTAAACTAAATGGGCTGGATTTGACAAGTAATTTTTCCACTGTAAATAATGATAACGATTGTAATGTAAAGTGATTAGTTTTTATAAAAAAATTAATCAACACCATATTCGCAAGTTATACTTTAGATAAAAGATATTAATGTAATGTGTTTGAAATTTAAAAATGAGTAATAGATTGGGCGGTAGTTTTTCTAGAAAAGTTGGTTCGGCTCAAGCTACAATGAATTTGGGTAAATGTAAAAGAAAAGCTGGAGCATATCTTGGTGCTTTTGCCCACACATTAGAGTAGCTTTTTACACAAATACTGCTGTAGGATCCCAGGTTCTGCGATGTTTTGTCGTATAAAATAACCTCTTTCCAAAATCGGTATCGCGATTATAAGTACAGCAATTAAGAAGAACGAAATATTCTCACATTTGCTGTCAAAATTCCCAGAGTTGTCAAAACGTGCGGACTCCATAGGAACTCGTTAGGAATATTTAAACAATTACTCGATTACTTGTCCTGAAAGTCACGGAAATCAAATTAGTTGCAGGTCTATCGACATACAAAAACTGTCTGTGATTCTGACAGATAATTAACATGTGAAAAGAAATTGTTTTTGTTAACTTTGTTAACTTTATATTTCCATTAGAATAGATTGCTGCTAAGAGAAGTTCCAACTATTATAATTTAGTTTGAATATGTGATACCGACGACGTGAGGGATGAAATTGAAAACAGGATAACTAGATGTATATACACATAAATAAAATTTTAATTAATTAGTAATTACAAAACTAAACGAACATTTGGGAGTGGGTGTGGGATTGAGTGACATTTTGCGAACTTTCAAGTTTCAATAGCAATGAAGGAATTTTGTTTATCAAATAAAAGAAAATAACATTTATGTTGTTAAGATTACGTTTCTTTGTGACATATGCCAGACGTTAAAATATAAACGAAACATCCAATGTCCAATTAAACCTTATTCGAAATATGTAATTTAGAAAAAAGTTGTCTTCTTTCAAGTAAATTTGATTTGTTTCTTTCATAGTATTAATATTACATCAAATTGTGGTTCAGTTATATTTTTAATATATTTCTATTTGTTTTAATCGAAAGTGTCAACAAATTGACAGAGAAAAGAAATATCGAGATGATTTTTCGATTTGTTATAATAACTTTAATGACAGTGATTCATTTATTTAATGACCACGTTACAAATCACATCTGTGTGTGAAATGATATGGTCAAATGTCACGTGTTGATTACCAGGAAACATTTGCACAAACAGTCAGGTGAGATTCAATACGATTGTTACTATCTGTGGCTGTACAAAATAATCACAAAATCAAGTAACTAGACGTGAAGACAGCATTTTTATATGGAGAACTTGAACACACCTATTTATGACTTAACAAGAAGGGTTGGATCATGACGAAAACATGGTATGTAAATTGAACAAGTCACTATATGGGTTAAAACAATTCCCTCGCTGCTGGAATGCAAAATTCGACTCTACACCGAAAAGAGTTTTAGTAGTAGTTTTAGTATTTACACGGGACAAATTTTAAACAGATTTGAAATGACTAATGCTAATCCTAATACTGTTCCAGTCGACCCTCACATAAAGCCACAGTGGGAAGATACTACCTCACTTCTGCTGTTCATAATAATACAGCTTGTTCCGTCAAATTTTATTTGGCTACCATCGCAAATAATCTGACTTAGAGACAATAGATTTGTTGCCAGTTTAGGAACACATAATACTTTTGTAAAAAGCACCTTTTTGTTTTGACCTTCATCGTCATAATGGTCCAACCTCACTTGTACTGAACATTGCACAGATTATACTTTGTTGTCTGCGACTCTGATTTTATGTATGACAGGAGCCGTCGTATTTTCAAGCATGTTCTTACGTCTTGTCATGTGTGACGATGCACCGGAAGCCACTTGCCATGGGTCATTTTGGCTGGATGTTGCCTCAAACACAACAGCATATGATGAACTACTTGCTTTTTGTTGAACATTCTTGGTCCTGGATTTGCATTTGAGGACTTTTATGACCTTACTTACTTTGTTTCTTGTGGTTGTTCTTGATGACTGAGAATACTGTTGAGTCACTTTCAGATTATTTAACATCTTGTGATAGTTTTGATTTCACAGAAATTGAAGTTATCTTCATGCCGGAGCTTTCAATAGCAATAATCATTGGTTGATGGGAGGACTCTGGTAGACCGGAGAGTAGCAATGTAACTAGCCATTCATCGTCAACTGCGAAACCAATGTTTCTGAGCTTGCGAGTAGTACACATAATTTTGCTCACATATTTCTCTACGTTTTGACATACAGTATGTGAAGTATTATAGAGATCACGCAGCAGCCCATCACAGCGTGTCAACAAAGAGTCATCAAATACTTATGAAAACGTATCCCATACTTCTTTTGCAGTACTACTCTCTTGCATGTGCACGTAATTTATTTAGTCAACTAGTAAATTTATCTTAGTTTTTGCCTTTGTGTCTCGTTTTGTGTCCACAATGACACATGTGGTGGGGTCTATGCAGTTCCACAACTCCTCTTGCTGTAGGTATGTTTTTAGAGCAAATCGCCATGTTACGTAATTATCTCGGCCGGTTAACTTTTCAATTAATGCCAATTGATTGTTTGCTGACAATTTAAGAACCCTTATTCCAGATGTTACGAGAAAACACTTTTCAATTGTCGTATTGACGTTTTAGGTTAACTTCATTACTTTTCTCAGTAAGTAAGCCATTCTGGGCTTCCCTGGGCTTTTCTGGCTCCATAACCTGTTAATTTTTCTTAAAAGAATTTATTATTTCAGAAGAAAAACTTATATTTAAGAATTTAGTGTTAAAATTACAACTTAACTGTCTACAATTTTAACAGTTTATGTGTAGTTTCAGTACACTCCTACAGGTCATCACAACAGTTACAATTGGATTCCCAAGAGGAAATGAAACATTATTTGTTTTAAGATGTGTTATAATTTTTCATTCTTTATAATAGCCTAAGCTACATTGCGCTGTAAATTGAGAAGAATGCTTCAGGTAAACTACTTTTGGTTAACAAGACAGCATTAAATTAACTGAGGAATGCATATTATCGGATTTTGTAAGCTGGGTCACCTCGTTGATTAATATTTATGTGATCCCATTTTCCGCACATTTTGGCAGACTGAAATATCCTCTTTCTGTAATTCGCCAAAGAGCATTATAGGATCGGACACCAATCAAAACAAAATTACACAAAGATCAGTTGTCAAGATTGTCAGTGAGTTGTCAAAAAATACGAGCCGAAACTGAGACCGAGTTCCAAGAAGTTTTCTGAGTTTTGGAGCTGGGAGACTTTGCAGGAGTAGGGGTGGCTAGTTGGGACAAAGATTTGGGATTAACGTTAGGAGTAGGGGTACCATCAGAGTTTACCGATAGTATCCCTAGTTTAGACGACAAAGCTGTGTAAGCACTCTTTCACTCTCTGTATCTCACCTTCTAGTTCCAAAATTTTATTCCTAAGGAAATCGGGTACCTCTGGAAACGTCAGCAGACTTTTGGGGTTTATTGAATTTTTCACTTAGCTTTTCTTTTTCCCGGACCCTACACATAGTTTATTGGTTTAGTAACCGAGGTTACAAGCCAAATTAACAACTCTTCTCTTTCAATTATGGTAACTATTATAACTAAATTCAGACAAAAGAAAGACGAACAACTCAAAAAAAAATTGTAATTTTCAACAATATTCCCTGGTTGCTACCCACACTTTGAACAATTGACAAAAGTCGCTAACAATAAGAAACTTTTCTGTTGTTATCAATGGCAGAGGTAACGATCGTCATTTAACCAAGTTTCGGTAGCAACTACGGAAAAGTGTTGGTAGTGATATTTTCGTTTTTATTTAGTGACCCTATTAAAGTTCCTATTAAAAGACAAGAGCCGAGAAATAAGAAAAGGAAAAGGAGGCCCAAATCCAGGTTCTATTGGCAGAAAGGAAAGCGGTACCACATCAAACGACACAGCTAGTTATTGTAAAGCCTCAGTTTTGATCGGTTACCTTAGAGTACATTAGAGTACCAATTAATTCTCTGTATCGTGTGGGGTCTTTGAATGGTTTTAAATCTCTGTTAAATTTTGAGTGGCAGTCATACAGTGTTTTAATTGGATTGCAATCTACCATTCTGAATTTCTCTGAAATATATTTTTTTTGTTTAAGTGTTACTCCTTTCTTACTTTGGTTAATTTCTATTCTAAAGAAAAACCTAGCAATCTTTGATCTTCAATTTCTCAGCTAATTCTCTCTTAATTTCATTACCAGTTTGATTTTCGACAGTTCTTTTGTACTCCTTAAATTTTTCAAAAACTTCTCTCTTTGACTTAAGGAAAAAACCTGGCACCACCTATTATATTCGTCTATTGATGTAAGAAGATATCTTGATCCACCGCTGAATCTGACTCGCATTGGTCCGCAGATATCTGAATGAACAATATTCAGTAACTGCTTACTTCTTCCTTCTCTATCAGTAAAGGGTTTCCTTGCTTGCTTACCTCGTTGACATTGTCACACCACATGGGTAATTTATCATTATCCAATTTATTACCGTGTACCAGTCGCTTTCTGTACAAATCCTGTACGCCTTTATAATGTAGGTACTCTAGTTGTCTATGCCACAGGACCATTTTGTTTGAATTTCTATGCATTATTCACTTGTAGACATTTGAATTTCGTTGTATATAAACATATTACAATATTTTTCATAAAACAAGTAGCCCAAAAAGTTTTCTTTATTTGTTTACAACAAAACTCTAATCAGTTCAGACTTTTATTTCATAAGAAACACATCTTTCTGAAGTTGCTCCTACGCTTCAAATCAAAATTAATAGTTAAATATTCTCTCTTTATTAATGAGGTTATTCCTCATTGAGAATTGTAATTAGCAGAAATACTTATGTACAGTAGTGCTAGAAATGAAACCGATCTTACCAAACTGTTATTTTTAGGAAATAGTTTTGGCTAAATTCATTATTTATATTTACAGGAATTCCCAACTAAACACAGAATAAGGCTCCATAAAATGACACATTGATTTGTTTTCAGAATAAATTATGATTATTTTTTTATTGAAGCAAAGAAGGGGAAATCTACAAGACGTAGTGCCGGACTTTACCGACTAAAAACCCCTCTCCGGGCACCGATCCGAAGATCATGGCCTAAGAGTAGTTAACCATAAAGGTTTAGGAAAATAGAAGGGAAAATTAAAGAGGTACGTAACAATCGCTACATAGTAAAGAAAAGATGTCCCAAAGAGACGCAGAGGTCTAGACAGCCAAGAGACAAGGTCTCTTGTATCTGTCGGATTCACAGGGTTGGATATCATGCAAGCATGCAATCTCCGGATTAGAGTGTTGAAAGATAGATCTCCGGAGGTTGAGGGCATGCTATTTTCTCTGAGGCTATGAAATATGAAAAAATATGCAAGAAATCCGAAAAAAGGTCAAGAAAAAGTCACAATAAAGGAGAAAACAGCAATACCAAGAAACCGTCTTTAAAAGTTCTATCAAAAAGGCTGAGGACAGGAATGTTCCCATTGGAGTTCCACATATCTGTCTGTGTATAAAGAAGGTACTTTCAATTTATGGAAAGTTTTCCATAGTATGGGCAAACGTTTCAACTCAAATAACATCTGAGAATTAAGCATGTTTATAGTAATTATAATATTAGAATTGTGCCGTAGTAGTTCTTACTTATATTTTAATCTGTAATTTATGACGGAAAATGTGATTCATAAATAATTATATTGTGTATATCTGTATATTTTTCCACTGAATAATTGGATGTTGAAAAAATCGGCAATGTGTCGAAACCATTTTATAACACCAAACTAATATTAAAATATCGACATAAGTTAAACAAAGTAGTTTTATTTGTAAAGTTATGTTATATTTAAATATTTGGGAATCTCATTTATGGTCATCCACTGTAGGTTGAAATACAAGGATGAGATTGATTCGAAACAGTTTTACCATCAAAAATATTATAACAAATTGAAAAATCATCACGATATTCCTTTGCTCTGTCAATTTGCTGAGACAGTGGATTAAAACGAATTATAAGAAAAGATATAACTGAACCACAATTGGGTGTTATATTAATACAATGTAAGAATCAAATCAAATATGCTTGAGAGAAGACAACTTTTTTATAAATTACTACATAGTTCTGACATATGCCATAAAGAAACGTAATTTGACATGTTATTTTATTTTTTGACAAACAAATCGTTGCTATTGATACTTGTTTGCAAAATGTCACTCAATCACACACTCACTCGTTTTATTTTTTAATTACAAATTAATTAAAATTTTATTTGTTTTCAATTCTATTCCTCACCTTATAGTAGTTGAAACTTTTCTTAGCAGCAATCTATTCTAATGGAAATATAAAATTAACAAAGTTAACAAAAACAATTTCGTTTCACATATTAATTACCTGTCGAAAATAAATGTCGACGAGAGATCTGCAACTGATTTGATTTCAGTGACTTGCAGGGCTCGTAATCTAAACCTTCAGACGGTAAGTTGCTATTTTTGTAACTGTTTAAATATTTCACCTTTTTAAATCAACAGTAAATTCACGTAGTTGATTCTTTCAGCTTGAATAAGTGAGCGACAGATTTCAACTATGCACTGAATTTTTCTCCTTCACCTTTAATTATCACCCTCAAACAACACTAATATACCAATCTTTCCATATTTGATAATTTTATGTCGTAAATTATTTAGATTCTTCATGTCTGGATGACAAGTTCAAATAATGTTAACACAATTTATAAACCAAATCATGAAATAGTGATTTCTATTTCACAATTTTCTGGGGAAATAAAGATTTGAAATCTTTGTTGGGTTGAAATTTATAATTAATAGATTTATCTGTTGCAGTTTTGTTAAAACTTTCATCAACTTTAGTGCATATATATTTTTAGTGTTTCCATATTTTCTTGGGAGTAGGCATGTTTTGACAAAACACTGACAACATCATCGAGAACTAAAGTTGTAGTATTTTCGTTCTGCTTATTCGGTTATCATATAATCGCGATACCGATCATGGAAAGAAGTAATTATATACAATCAAACATCGCGGAGCCTTGTATCCTATTAAGCAGTATTCTTCTAAAATATCTGTAATAAGGTATATCATAATTGAAATGAAAGTTTATGCTCTTATAGACATTCAAGAAGTGAGACACAATTTACTTGCTTTACCTGTATGCTCCATACTTGCTTCAAAAATATGTTAAAATCGTGGTAGTAACTCTCCATATGCGTTGGGATGTAGATGGAGTTCTTAGATACTTTATTTAAATTTGCATTCTGTAAAAAGAAATAATTTTTGAGGGTATTGCAAAAATTATCTTCAAAAATTGATTGAATAAATCATATTGTAGAAGAGAATGACAAACACAGTGACCAAAGATTTTTTTGAAAGAAGGAAAATAACGGAGCGATTTTTAATTAGGGATGTCTCAATTTGATTATACGGCGTTGTAGTGCGTTGATTCAGTCAACCAAAGGGGCGGTATATATAACACGATATTTTACACTAAATACTCTCTGTACTCTGTAATATTGTATAACTTTGGTTAACTTTCGATATATATACAAATCGGGATTTTTATTTACAGTTTCTAAGACATTTTGGTGTTTTGTTAATATATCTTATCTCCTAACTTTATTTAAGTGAACTTTAAATATAATTGGTAATATTTTGATACAGCAAAATAAAAGCCCACGGGAAATTTTCATGTGGCTTGATTTCCGAGTATTTCATGATTAATTAACACTATTTGAAATCAGAGCTCTGAAATAGATATATTTCGTTATTAATGTAATTGTTACAATATTCCGCCTTGATTAACTGCAATAAATTCTGTATCTAAGGAAATCCAAATTTAAAAAAACAACAGAACACTTGTTGTAACCTAGCATCTGTAATTTACAACTGTTCCCAAAACTTAATTTAAAATATTAACAATTTCAACATTCAAGAGATGCTGTGAAACTTTAGAACAGTAGGTGTCTCACCATTCAAAAAATCAACAACATACGCGCCATTAATTTATTTCAGATGTAATTCATAAGGAATAACACATAATTTCTAAGGAAAGTCAAATTTGATGATTAACATCAGTGGATCAAATTTAAATGGAAAATGTGTGTGGTTTAAATTAACGGTTAAGACTTGAATAATATTATTTGGAGTAAATAATTAAATTATTTAATAACAATTTCTTAAAACGAGAGAATAAGTTTTTGAGAACTCTGGTTCTGTACGTGTGTTTTGACAACTAACTGTCAACTGATGTTGGAGATTTTGCTTGTTGGACGATTTTATAATGGCCTTACCAAGTACACAAAGTTGTTCTTCTAAATTGTCGAGATATTCTGAACACAGGATCCTATAATAATAATCGAGGAGCTATTTTCCTGTCACAGTTAACTGTGTAGCATTCTGCTGATATAATTTAATTTACAATGCGAAAAAATATCTTATTCTTGAAAATAAAGCTTACGCTATAACAGAGTCAAGAATTGAGACGCAATTTACTTGGAAAATCATTTATTTAGAATACCGATCAGACATGTAGTAGATGTTAAGATTCTGCATATAGCATATAGATAAACCAAGTAAATTGTGTGTCACCTCTTGAATGTTTATCTTTCTTTTCAGTTATGTTATGCCTTATTGTACGGTAAAGTAGTTTTTTTAGAAAAATACTACTTAAAATGATCCCAGGTTCCTATAATCGCGATTATAAGATTAGCAACTAATTAGAATGAAAATACCCCAACATGCCCAAGTAGTCTAATTTGTCAGCAAGTTGTCAAAACCTGCGTAGCGGTTACGAGCTCTCAAGAAAACGTGGAGACACTTAAAATATATATGCACTAAAGTAGATGAAAATTTCATCAAAATTACAAATGAGCTATTAATTATAAATTTCAACTCAACAAAGATTGCAAATTTTTACACAGAAAATTGTGATTTGATTTTGTTTATAAATTGTGTTGTCATTATTTGAACTTGTCATCTAGACATGAGGAATCTAAATAAATTTTGACATAAAATTAGCAAAATTAGAAAGATTGGTATCTTAGTATTGTTTGAGGGTAATAATCCAACCAAACGTGAAAGAGAGAAATTCAGTACCTAGTTGAAATTTGCCGCTCACTAATTCTTGCTTAAAGAATCAACTACGTGAATTATTTTTTGATTTAAAAAGGTGACATATTTAAACAGTTACAATAATAGGAACCTACTGTCCGAAGGTTCCGATTACGAGTCACTGAAATCAAATCAGTTGTAGATGTCTCGACGACATTTATTTTCCATCAAAGGAATACTGTCTGTGAATCTGACAGATAATTAACATGTGAATAGAAATTGTTTTCATTAACTTTATACTTAAATGCAGAAATATATTTTGCTACTAAGAGACGTGGGGGATGAAATTGAAAACAAGTAACTTGCCTGATGTATATACACATAAATAAAATTTTAATTAATTAGTACTTACAAAATTAAACGAACATTTTGAAGAGAGTGTTGTGTTGAGTGATATTTTGCAATCTTTCATGTTTCAGTAGCAACGAAGGAAGATTGTTAGTCAAATAAGAGAAAATAACATTTATGTTGCTAAGATTACGTCACCTTATGATGTATGTCAGCCTGTCCAATTATAGGCAAGAGTTATGGTTAATTCAATTAAACCTAATTCGAAATATGTGGTTTGGAATCACGTTGTCTTCTTTCAAGTAAATTTGATTTGATCTTATATTGTATTAATATTACATCAAATTGTGGTTCAGTTATATTTTTTGTTATAATTCTATTCGTTTGAATCCACAGTGTCAACAAATTGACAGAGCAAAGAAATGTCGAGATGAGTTATAATAACTTTAATGGTAGAACTGTTCCGAATCAATTTCATCCTTATATTTCAACTTACACTAAATGACTATAAATGTGGTTCCCAAATATTTAAATATAATATAACTTTCCAAATGAAACTACTTTGTTTAAGTTTTGTGGTTAATTTAATTAATTTTAACCTCCAATTAGTTAGTGGAAAGAAGTACTTAAAAGATATATGCGACATAATTTTTTAGGAAACACATTTACTGATTACAGTACAGATTAAATTTTAAGGAAGAATTACTTCGGCACTATTCTACAATTATAATTAGAATAAACAAGCTTAATTCTCAGATGTAGGATGAGTTATAAGGTAGGTCCATACTATCGAAACATGGGACTCGAGATGGCGATCTGTGGTACAAGAATTGAACTTCTATCCAAAGAAAATTTCGACACGAGGCGGATTCAGGTAGAGGCGTTACTTACTAAAATCGATACCTGGAATTTCGTTAATGAAGTATCAAAGTCAGTTAGATGTCAGGGTGACAAAAAAAGTGAATCAGCGCTTAAAACGTGGATGTAAATAAGATAAAAAGTAAATGCGGACATAATCCTATGCATAAGCCCATCGGACCTCAAGAGTATCAAAGGATGCGAGATTTCCAAAGATGTATGGCACTTTTGAAACAATTATTTTATATATTTTATATATTTTATATTATTTGATTAAGTATAAATAAAATTGGATAACGATAAATTACCCACGTGGTGTGGCATATATCAATGAGGTAAATATGCAAGGACACCCTTTACTGCCAGAGAATTAAGAAGTAAGCAGTTACTGAATATTGTTCATTCAGACATCTGCGGACCAAAGCGAGTTAGAACCAGAGGTGGATCAAGATATCTTCGAACATTTATAGACGATAATAGTGGATGGTGCAAGGTGTATTTTCTCATGTCAAAAGGAGAATTTCTTGAAAAATTTAAGGAGTACAAAAGAACTGCTGAAAAACGAACTGGTAATGAAAGTAAGAGAGAATTAGCTGAGAAATTGAAGATCAAAGAATGCTAGGTTTTTTTTGGAATTGAAATTAACCAAAGTAAGAAAAGAGTAACACTTAAACAAAAAAAATATATTTTAGAAAGTTAACAGAGATTTAAAAATGTTCAAAGACTCCACACGATACAGAGAATTAATTGGTACTCTAATGTACTCTAATCCAGCCGATCAAAACTGGGGCTTTACAATAATTAGCTGTGTCTTTCTGACAATCGAACCTGGATTTGAGCCGCCTTTTCATTTTCTTATTTCACGGTTTTTGTCTCTTAATAGGAACTTCTTCTGAAATGAAACTGGCGATGTGCACGCCTTGCAGGCACGCTTGCTGTTTACTCATTTCATGACCGCTAATTCAGTTATTAAATTGTTTATAGTACGAAAACCTAAACTTAATTCAGTTGTTTCTTGGATTGGTAACCAAGGTAAACAAATTTTTTTATTTGTCTGAATTTAGTAACTAACTAAATTCAGACCAATTCAGTTACCATATTGGAAAGAGGCGAGTTGTTAATTTGGCTGGTAACTTCGGTTACTAAATCAATAAACTATGTGTGTGAACTATGTGTAGTGTCCGGAAAAGAGACAAGCTAAGTGAAAATCTCAATAAAAACCAAATGTCTGCCGACGTTTCCAGAGGTACCCGATTTCCTTAGTGTTCAAATTTATGTATATTGAATTGTATTAAAGCATTGCATATTCTTCAGACAACAGAAGTATGTTTTACTTTTGATTAATAAACATATCGCCTTCATTGCTGTTGGAACCTGAATATGTACAAAATGTAATTTGATTTCAAAACTGAACTTGAACAATTATTTGGTAACTTACAATTTCGTCGTTGAAAAGACGAAAACTACAAAAGAAATAAGTATTTAGTCTTTACACGTGAGCTGTTTGTTTCGTTTTTTAGCTTTCAATGCAAACACAAATTTAAGCAATATCGTTTTGTCATGAAAATATTTTGGTTTATATTCAAAAAATAATAATAATTTTTTCCAGATTGATGTTTTTAATGAACTCAGAAGTCAGATTTATCTAGTAATAGAGGTCCTTATGATATTCCTTCTACAGCATTGAATGAATTGTGGATTATCATTAACAAAGCCTCTAAAAATGGAATTTAACTTGTTTTTAAAATGTGCTTTATTTCCTAATGTACAGAAAAAATCATTTATTACACCTACCTTAAAGAATGGAGATAGTTTACTTGTAACAAATTTAGGCCTGTATGAAAAATGTTTTGTATTCCATAATTGTCCAAAAAAATTCATTTTCAAAATAGTTCCAAAATATTATAAATGAGAGTCAACATGGATTTTGCAAATGTAAATCTTCTGCGACCAACCTTCTTATTTATAACAATTCGACAGTTGTTGCTCTTGAAAATCATTTACAGGTTGATGTTGTTTATACAGACTTTTAAAAGGCATCTGATAGAATCTGCCATGATTTATTGTTTGCTGAACTAACTGGGCTGGAGTTGTCAAGTAAGTTTTCCTCTGTAGATAATCATAACGATTGTAATGTAAAGTGATTAGTTTTTTAAAAAAAATAAATCAACATTATTTTCGAAAGTTACACTTTACATAAAAGATTTTAATGTAATATGTTTGAAATTTAGAAATGTGTAACAGATTAGGCGGTAGTTTATCTAGAAAAGTTGGTTTGGCTCAAACTAAAATAAATTTGCGTAAATGTAAAAGAAAAACTGGTGAATATTCTGATGCACTGATTGCAGAACAATTTTTAGATGGGATGGTCAGTAATTTAGCATGTAAATTCCAGCTTAAAGTATGCATTATTGTTGAAGAAGAAATAATGTGTAGAAATAGTTAATCTTTCCATTTCTCTGTTAACATCAACTATTATTGACTAGTAATTAATAAGTCAACTTAGTTGTCACGCCCTTCCATATTCTGTCATTGTCAAAACTTTTCGGGTTATTCATCAAACTCTCTAATACCCTCAAAAATTATTTCTTATTACAAATTGCAAATTTAAATAAAGCATCCTAAGAACTCCATTTACAACTCAACGCATATGGAGAGTTACTACCACGATTTTAATATATTTTTAAAGCAAGTATGGAACATATAAGTAAAACAAGTAAGCGTGTCTCACTCCTTGAATGTCTATAATTTCGTAAGCGTTCCTTTTAATTATGTTGCCCTTGTTGCACTATAAAGTAGATTTTTAGAAATATAATGGTTAATAGGATTCCAGGTTCTGCGATGCTTTGTCGTATAAAATAACCTCTTTTTATAATCGGTATCGCGATTATAAGATCAGCAATTAACCAGTACGGAAATACTTCAACATTAGTTGACTAAGTTGTCAGAAAGTTGTCAAAACGTGCGTACTCGATAGCAACTCTCAAGAAAACGTGGAGACACTAAAAATATATATGTAATAAATCAACAAAAGAATGCTATTACTTATAAATTTCTACTGTAAAAAGATTGCAAATCTTTACGCAGAAAATTGTAGAATAGAAATCAATATTTCATGATTTGGTTTAAAAGTTGTGTTGACATTATTTGAACTTGTCATCCAGACATGAGGAATCTAAATAATTTTCGTCATAAAATTAGCAAATATGGAAACATTGGTATCTTAGTGTTGTGGGAGAGTGATAACCCAACCAAAAGTGAAAGAGAAAAATTCAGTGCATAGTTGAAAATTGTCGCTCACTAATTCAAGCTGAAAGAATCAACCACGTTAATTTACTGTTGATTTAAAAAAGTGAAATATTTAAACAATTACAATAATGGCAACTTTTTGTTTGAGGATTTCGATTACGAGTGCTGAAAAATCACGGAAATCACGAACTTTCAAGTTTCAGTAGCAACGAAGGAATTTTGTTTATCAAATAAAAGAAAATAACATTTATGTTGCTAAGATTACGTTTCCTTGTGACATGTGCCACACGTTACAATATAAACAAAACGTCCAATGACCAATTAAACCATATTCGAAATATGTAATTTAGAAAAAAGTTGTCATCTTTCAAGTAATTTTGATTTGTTTCTTTCATTGTATTAAAATTACATCAAATTGTGGTTATATTTTTATTATATTTCTATTTGTTTTAATTGACAGTGTCATCAAATTGACAGAGAAAAGAAATATCGAGATGATTTTTCGATTTGTTATAATAACTTTAATGACAGTGATTCATTTATTTAATGACCACGTTACAAATCACATCTGTGTGTGAAATGATATGGACAAATTGCACGTGTTGATTACCAGGAAACTTTTGCACAAACAATCAGTTCAATACGATCGTTACTATCTTTGGCTGTACAAAATAATCACAAAATCAAGTAACTAGACGTAAAGACAGCATTTTTATATGGAGAACTTGAAGACACCTATTTATGACTTGACAAGAAGGGTAGGATCATGACGAAAACATGGTATGTAAATTGAACAAGTCACCATATGGGTTAAAACAATTCCCTTGCTGCTGGCATGCCAAATTCGTCTCTACACCGAAAAGAGTTTTAGTATTTATATGGAACAAATTTTAAACAGAATTGAAATGACTAATGCTGATCCTAATACTGTTCCAGTCGACCCTAACATAAAGCCACAGTAGGAAGATACTACCTCACTTCTGCTCTTCATAATAACACAGCTCGTTCCGTCAAATTTTATTTGGCTACCATCGCAAATAATCTGACTTAGAGACAATAGATTTGTTGCCAATTTAGGAACACATAATACTTTTGTAAAAAGCACCTTTTTGTTTTGACCTTCATCGTCATAATGGTCCAACCTCACTTGTTCTGAGCATTGCACAGATTATACTTTGTTGTTTGCGACTCTGATTTTATGTATGACAGGAGCCGTCATATTTTCAAACATGTTCTTACGTCTTGTCATGTGTGACGATGCATCGGAAGCCACTTACCATGGGTCATTTTGGCTGGATGTTGCCTCAAACGCAGCAGCATATGATGAACTACTTGCTTTTTGTTGAACATTCTTGGTTCTGGATTTGCATTTGAGGACTTTTATGACCTTACTTGTTACAAGTGTGGCACCTTGGACCCTTACTTTGTTTCTGTGGTTGTTTTTAATTTTCTTGATGACTGACAATGCTGTTGAGTCACTTTCAGGTTGTTTAACATCTTGTGATAGTTTTGATTTCACAGAAACAGAAGGTATCTTCATGCCGGAGCTTTCAATAGCAATAATCATTGGTTGATAGGATTCTGGTAGACCGGAGAGTAGCACTGTAAATAGCCATTCATCGTCAACTTCGAAACCAATGTTTCTGAGCTTGTGAGCGGTACACATTATTTTACTCATATATTTCTCTACGTTTTAACATGCAGTATGTGAAGTATTACAGAGATCATACAGCAGCCCATCACAGCGTGTCAACCAAGATTTATCCCATACTTATTTTGCAGTACTACTCTCTTGTATGTGCACGTAATTTATTGAGTCAACTAGTAAATTTATCTTAGTTTTTGCCTTTGTGTCTCGTTTTGTGTCCACAATGACACATGTGGGGTGTTTTATGCAGTCCACAACTTCTCTTGCTGTAGATGTGTTTCTATAGCAAATAACCAGGTGACGTAATTATCTCGGCCGGTTAACTTTTCAATTAATGCCAATTGATTGTTTGCTGACAATTTAAGAACCCTTATTCCAAATGTTACGAGAAATCACCTTTCAATTGTAGTATTGACGTTTTAGGTTAACTTTATTACTTTTCTCAGTAAATAAGTCTTTCTGGGCTTAAAAGAATTCATTATTTCTCAAGAAAAATTTATATTTAAGAATTTAGTGTTAAAATTACAACTTAACTGTCCACAGGCGCACAATTCAAATTACAATTTTAACAGTTTATGTGTAGTTTCAGTGCACTCCTACCTGGTCATCGCATCAGTTACAATTGGCATCCCAAGAGGAGATGAAACATTATTTGTTTTAAGTTGTGTCAAAATTGTTCATTCTTTATAGTAGTGTAAGCTACATTGCGCTGTAAATTAGACTGTTTTTAGAAGAATCCTTCAAGTAAACTAATTAGGGTTAACAAGACAGCATTAAGTTAACTAAGGAGAGCATATTATCAAATTTAGTACGCTGGGTCAGCTCCTGGAGTAATATTTATACGATACACATTCTCCACATTTTGGCAGATTGAAATAACCTCTTTCCGTAATTCGCCAAAGAGCATTATAGGATCGGATACCGAACAAAATAAAATTACACAAAGATCAGTTGTCAAGATTGTCAAGGAGTTGTCAAAAAATACGAACCGTATTCCATATCAGTCTTCACAATATTGCCAAACTAATTTAAGTGTTTCTTTTCTATGAAAACTTTTTTCTAAATGTTAGTGTATTGACCTTTTTGCTTTAATTCAATTCAAAATACATAAATTTGAACACTGAACAATTTCTAACATTATCTCAGTCATCTAAATCTTATCAATATTAAAATTTGCCCTAATATATATTATTCTTTTCCTTGAAAAATATTACATTTTACCAGTGTGCGTTTATATTCGGATTCAAACTCAGATAAATAAACTATATGTAGTTTGAGGAGAAAAGACAAGCCAAGTGAAAATCTCAATAAAACCCAAAAGTCTGCCGGCGCTTCAAGAGGCCTTAAGATTAAAATATCGGAACTAGAGGGTGAACTACAACGAATGAAAGTAAGTAATGCAGTAAGCTGTCTGCTAAACTACAGACACCTTCGGTAAATCCTGGAAATACTCCTACTTCTAACACCAATCCTTTCTCCCAACTAGCCACCCCACACCTCCAAACCGCAAGTTTTCCACGAAGTGGGTCACGCCTATAAAGGTGATATCGAAATCGTCTGATGATGACGCATCCCTGTGCTCACCGAAAGGACATGAAAGTACTGGAATTTATATCCATTAAGGTCAAAAGCCAAAAGTGAATAATTGGAACAGTTTACCAGCATCTGGTTCTGATTTTTATTCCAATCATTGTGCATCAGTGGATATATTTTTAGTAACTGGAGATTGAAACCTGCCCCGAGTGAATTGGACTAATGATGAGTATAGTGTTTTCATGAGTTCTGAGGTTTACTCATTAAACTATCACTTGCCATTAGTTGATTGGGATTTACTTTTTAGCAATATGGATGTTAATGATTGTGAGCACAAATCTTATGAAATTTTATAAAATATGTTCCAACTTGATCTACCTGTAAAAATATTTAAGAACTATGTTTCTTAAGTTGTTCTATAAAGGGCTTATGACATTAACAATTCGTTATTCCTTTGCAGATATTTGAATTTCGTTGTCATAAACAAATTTGAATATTTTTCATAAAATCAAGTAGCACAAAAGGATTTCTTTATTTGGTTACCACCAAACTTTAATCAGTTCATATCGAAACATACCTCTCTTATACATAATTTGTTTTCAGAATAAATTCAATAAATTAAGATTGAAATCTGAAAGTACGATGTAAAAGGCAAATGCTGGAAAGATTCTAGTGGCCCAAGAATTGGATTTAAATGTACGTATAATTTTCATCTGTATTCAAGATTTTTATAATTAATGATATATTTTATGCTAAAACACACACAATTAAATTATTTAATTTAAATAAAAAACAAATAAGCTATTTCGACGATTCGTTGGACATCAGGAATTGACACATTGACAGACTGATTACTATCATATAAATGAAGATGAAATGTGCTATGACAAAGCCACATATCGGGAAATATGAAAAAAAATCCAAGAAATCAAAAAAAGTATAAGCAAAAATCCCAATAAAGAAGAAAACAGCATTACCAAAAGTTCGACCAAAAAGGCTGAGGACTGGAATGTTCCCGTTGGAGTTCCACATATCTGTCTGTGTATAAAGCAGGTACTTTCATTTTGAGAATTAAGCATGTTTATAATAATTATAATTTTATAATTGTGGCGAAGAAATTTTTCCTATTGTAATCTGTACTCTATGACGGTAAATGCGTTTCCTAAATAATTATGTTGTATATATTATAAATAATTATGTTATATATAGCTGTAAATCTTTCTACTGAAAAATTGGTGGTTGAAAAAATCGACAATGTGTCGAAACCATTTTATAACACCAAACTAAATTTTCGACTTAAGTTAAACTAAGTAATTTTATTTGTAAAGTTAAGTTATATTTAATTATTTGTGAATCTCATTTATAGTCTTCCAGTGTAGGTTGAAATATAAGGATGAGATTGATTCGAAACAGTTCTACCATCAACAATATTATAACAAATCGAAAAATCATCACGATATTCCTTTGCTCTGTCAATTTGCTGACACTGTGGATTAAAACGAATAGAATTATAAGAAAAGATATAACTGAACCACAATTTGGTGAAATACAATATAAGAATCAAATCAAGTTTTGCTTGGGAGAAGACAACTTTTTTGCTAAATTACATACTTCTGACATATGTCATAAGGAAACGTAATCTTAGCAACATAAATGTTATTTTATTTTTTGACAAACAATTGAAACTTGAAATAAATGTCGACGAGAGATCTGCAACTGATTTGATTTCAGTGACTTTCAGGGCACGTAATCTAAACCTTCAGACAGTAAGTTGCTATTTTTGTAACTGTTTAAATATTTCACCTTTTTAAATCAACAGTAAATTCACGTAGGTGATTCTCTCAGCTTGAATAACTGAGCGACAGATTTCAACACTGAAATTTTCTTTTTCAACATTGGTTATCACCCTCAAATGATATACTAATCTTTCCATATTTGATAATTTTATATCGCAAATTATTTAGATTCCTCATGTCTGGATGACAAATTCAAATAATATCAACACAACTTATAAACCAAATCATAAAATAGTAATTTCTATTTTACAATTTTCTGCGTAATATTGATTTGCAATCTTTGTTCGGTTGAAACTTATAATTAATGGCTTTATCATTTGCAGTTCTGCTAAAATTTTCATCTACTTTGGTGCATATATATTTTTGGTGTCTCCATATTTTCTTGACAGTATGCGTGTTTTGGCAACACACTGACAACATCGAGAACTAAAGATGGAGTATTTTCGTTCTGCTTATTCGCGATACTGATGATAGAATGAAGGTATTTTATACTACCAAACATCGCGGACCCTTGTATCCTATTAAGCAGTATTCTTCTAAATTATCTATAATAATAATAATAATAATATCATAATTGAAATGAAAGTTTATGCTCTTATAGACATTCAAGAAGTGAGACACAATTTACTTGCTTTACCTATATGCTCCATACTTGCTTTAAAAATATGTTAAAATCGTGGTAGTAACTCTCCATATGCGTTGGGATGTACATGGAGTTCTTAGGATGCTTTATTTAAATTTGCCATCTGTAAAAAGAAATAATTATTGAGGGTATTGCAAAAATTATCTTCAAAAATTGATTGAATATATCATATTGTAGAAGAGATTGAAAAACACAGTGACCAAAGGTTTTATTGAAAGAAGGAAAATAACGGAGCGATTTTTAATTAGGGATGACATCTTGGTGTTTTGATAATATATCATATGCCTAACTTTACTTAAATGAATTTTAATATGATTGGTAATATTTTGATTCAGCAAAATTAAAGCCCACGGGAATTTTTCATGTGACTTGTTTCGAGAATTTCATGACGAATTAACACTATTTGAAATCAGAGCTCTAAAATAGATATATTTTGTTATTAGTGTAACTGTTCCAATATGATTGAATAAATGCAACAAATTATGTAGCTAAGGGAAATCAAATTTAAAAAACAATACAACACTTATTGTAAATTAGCAACTGTTATTTACAATTGTTCCTACAACTTAATTTGAAATATTAACAATTTCAACATTCAAGAGATGCTGTGAAACTTGAGAACACTAGGTATCTCATCATTCAAAAACTCAACAACTACAAACACGCCATCAATTTATTTCAGATGTAATTCATAACACATAATTTCTTAAAAGAGTCAAATTTGATGATTAACATCAATGGATTGAATTTAAATGGAAAATGTGTAGGGTTTAACATAATGGTTAAGGCTTGAGTAATACCATATGGAATAAATAATGAAATTATTTACTAACAATTTCTTAAAACAGGAGAATAAGTTTTTGAGAACTCTGGTCCTGTACGTTTGTTTTGTAAACTAACTGACAACTGATATTTCAGTTATTTCATTTTGCTTGTTGGTCGATTTTATATTGGCGATACCAAATATAGAAAGATGATTCTAAATTGTCGAGATATTCTGAACACAGGATTCTATAATAATAATGGAGGAGCTATCCTTCTGTGACAGTTAACAGTGAAACATTCTTCTGATACAATTTAATTTACAATGCGAAAAAACATCTTATTATTGAAAATAAAGCTTACGCTATAACAGAGTCAAGAATTGAGACACAATTTTCTTAGAAAAGCATTTATTTGGAATACCGATCAGACATGTGTCAGATGATGATATTCTTCCAGGTAAATAGAAAGGAAGAAGAACTGCCTTCGTTGCTATTGAACCCAGATTATGTACAAAACTATTTTTTGGTAAATTTACCTTCTAAACTTGTTCATTTAGTTATTGCGAAGAGCACAAAAAACTTTTATTTATCTTCTAAAGGGTTCTTATCCCATCAAATAACATACGCAAAGTTCAATTTATATTGCGCATAACAATCTTCAAGTTTTGATTCACCACCCCGATTTGAACTTTATTTTAAAGCAAGTATGGAGCATGTAGGTAAAGTAAATTGTGTTTCACCTCTTGAATGTTTATAAAGATTTTTTAGAAAAATACTAATTAATAGGATCCCAGGTTCCTACAATCGCGATTATAAATCAGCAACTAAGGCTAAGTTGTCCAATTTGTCAGCTCTCAAGAAAACGTGGAGACACTTAAAATATATATGCACAAACGTAGATGAAAATTTCAACAAAATTACAAATGATAGAGCTATTAATTATAAATTTCATCTGAACAAAGATTGCAAATCAGCAAATTGTAAAGTAGAAATCACTTTTTCATGATTTTGTTAATAAAATGTGCTGACATTATTTGAAGTTGTCATCTAGAGATGAGGAATCTAATTAAATTTTGACATAAAATTAGCAAATTTGGAAAGATTGGTATCCTAGTGTTATTTGAGGGTAATAATCCAACCCAACGTGATAGAAAAATTTCAGTACCTAGTTGAAATTTGCCGCTCACAAATTCTTGCTTAAAGAATCAACTAGGTGAATTATCTTTTGATTTAAAAAGGTGAAATATTTAAACATTTACAATAATAGCAACCTACTGTCTGAAGGTTTCGATTACGAGTCACTGAAATCAAATCAGTTGCAGATCTCTCGTCGACATTTATTTTGAATCAAAGAAATACTGTCTGTGATTCTGCAGATAATTAACATGTGAATAGAAATTGTTTTTGTTAACATTGTTAACTTTATACTTAAATGCCGATATATATTTTGTTGCTAAGAGAGGTGAGGGATGTCGTCTTTCAAGTAAATTTGATTTGATCTTACATTGTATTAATATTACATCAAGTTGTGGTTCAGTTATATTTTTTGGTATAATTCTATTCGTTTGAATCCACAGTGTCAACAAATTGACAGAGCTAAGAAATATCGAGATGAGATGAGTTATACTAAATGGTAGAACTGTTCCGAATCAAATTCATCCTTATATTTCAACCCACACTAAATGACTATAAATGTGATTCCCAAATATTTATATATAATATAACTTTCCAAATAAAACTACTTTGTGTACCTTTAAGTTATGTGGTTAATTTAATATAAGTTTGGTTGTTAATAAATGGTTTCGACCCATTGTCGATTTTTTTAACCTTCAGCTATTCAGTGGAGGTGCTGAGTTATATGGAACATATTTTTTTAGGAAACACATTTAGTGATTACAGTACAGATTAAAATTTAAGGAAAAATTACTTCGGCACTAATCTAAAATTATAATTGCTATAAACAAGCTTTATTCTCAGATGATAGATGAGTTGAAACCTAGATCCACACTATGGAAACATTTCCATAAAATGAAAGTACTTGCTATATACAGAGATAGATATGTGGAACTCCAACGGATACATTCCAGTCCTCAGTCTTTTTGGTGGAACTTTTGAATACGGTTTCTTGGTAATGATGTTTTCTTCTCTATTGTGATTTTTTTTTTTTGTACTTTTTTCGGATTTCTTGGATTTTTATTCATATTTCATAGCCTCAGAGAAAATATTTGCCGACGTCGTCAAGTTTTGTCGTGGCTCATTTCATCTTCATTTATATGATGGTAATCAGCCTTTCCATGTGAACGTAACTCGTCGTGCCCAACGAATCGTCGAAATACTTTAAAAAAGATATATAAAATTAATATTAAAGATTAATTTTATTATATATACCAATTTTATTTGTTTTTCATTTAAATTATATAATTTAATTGTGTGTTTTAACATAAAATATGTCATTAATTATAAAAATCTTGAATACAGATGAAAATTATACTTACATTTAAATCCAATTCTTGGGCCACTAGAATCTTTACACCATTTGCTCTTTCATCGATCGATTTCAATCTTAATTTATTCTGAAAACAAATTAATTAGTTATTAATGTGTTGTTTTAAGGAGCGTCATATACATGAAAGTTCTTATTCTTTGTTTAGTTGGGATTCCTGTAAGTAAATTAATGAATTTAGACAAAAATATTACCTAAAAATAACAGTTTGATACGATCTGTTTCATTTCTAGCATTACTATACACAAGTATTTCTTCCGATTATCATTTCCAATGAGGCAGGGACTCATTAATAAAAGCGAGAATATTTAACTAATAATTTTGAATTGAAGCGTAGGAGCAACTTCAGAGAAATGTGGTTCGTATGAAATGTTTGAACTGATTAAAGTTTGGAGGTAAACAAGTAAAGAAAACTTTTTTGTCTACCTGATTTTATGAACAAAATTGAAATTAGTTTATGACAACGAAATTCAAATGTCCACAAATGAATAACGAATTAATAAATAAAACATTAAAATTTGTTTATGGGAACGGAATTCAAATGTCTACAAATGAATAACGAATAGTTAATTTTATAAGCTCTTTAGAGAACAACTTAGGAAACTTAGTTCTTAATTTTTTTACATGTAGATAAAATAGGAACATATTGTATAAAATTTCATAAGACACAATCAATCAATGATAATTGATAGTTTAAAGTGTAAACCTCAGTACTCATGCAAACACTATACTTACTCATCATTGGTCCAATTCACTCGAGGCAAGTTATGTTAGAATATCTAGACATCGTGTATAACGGTTGTGATGACAACGGAGAATAAAAACAATAGAAGAGCGTAGTTATAGAAACAGAGTTAAGTTGTAAGAGCAGAGTTAGTTGTATACAGCCCACCAATGTTGTAAGATAGTCAATAAGCGTTTTACTGAGTACCTTGCATTATCATTCCACGTCGCCTTGTAAGCAGGCATGTTCTAACTATTAACTTTTGTGTTTTGACCTTAATGGAAACAAATACTTCCAGTGCTTCCATGTCCTTTCGGTGAGCACAGGGGTGCGTCGTCAGGATTTCGAGAACACCTCCATAGGCAGGCAGCTTACTGCATTACTTACTTTCATTCGTTGTAATTCACCCTCTAGTTCCGAGATTTTAATCTAAACGTCTAGTTTTCGGGTACCTCTTGGCTTATCTTTTTCGTGGACTCTACACATGGTTTATTGGTTTAGTAACCGAGGTTACCAGCCAAATTAACAACTCTTCTCTTTTGTCTGAATATGGCAACTCTTATAACTAAATTCAAACAGAAGTACGAACGTTATGTCAACTCCATTTGGGGGTCTGATGTCGGTGTGGCGCTTTGCCGAATATTGCTGTTGTTACTTACTTTAGATAGTCAACTCTTTCGGAACTTGGAACGGAGTCGTGCTCAGGGTTTACCGGGCGGTTGACCTTTCCTTCTGCCAATAGAACCTGGATTTGAACCGCCTTTTACTTTCCATCTTTCAAGGTTTTTGTCTCTTAGTAGGAACTTCTTGTAGAACGGAACTGGCGATGTGCCGTCCGGTTTCAATAGGTTATTAAACTGTTTATAGTACGAAAACAAAAATTTAATTCAGTTGTTTCTTGAATTGGTAACCAAGGTTACCAGACAAGTAAACAAATTTTTCATTTGTCTGAATTTGGTAACTAACTAAATTCAGACAAAAAGGGACTCTAAATAAAAACAAAAATATCACTACAAACACTTTTGAAAACTGAGGTGTGAGAGTGATGAGATTAAAGGCGATGTTACAAGAACACTAAACGTTTATTATATTATTACAAAGTGTGCACTCGGCTAGAAACGTCAAAGACTAAAAACTAAGAACTAAAAACCCTGCGTAGCATGACGCTTGCGTTAGGGCATCTATACAGAGGGCTTCCAAGTATCAATGTGCAATTTCATTCCTTAACAAACTCTTTTCCGTAGTTGCCACTCAAATTTGGATAAATGACGATTGTTACCGCTGCCATTGGTAACGACAGAAAGGTCTCTTATTGTTAGCGACTTTTGTCAATTGTTCAAAGTGCAACCAGAGAATATTGTTGATAGTAACAATTTTTGTTTGAGTTGTTCGTCCTTCCTCTGTCTGAATTTAGTTATAATAGATACCATAATCGAAAGAGAAGAGTTGTTAACGCTAATCCCAAATCTTTATCCCAACCAGCCACCCCCACTCCTGCAAAGTCTTCCAGCTCCAAAACTCAGGAACTCGGTCACCCCCAAGGAGGTGATGTCGAAATTGTCTAACTACAATGCACCAGTTATGGTTCAGTGTTCAAATTTATGTATATGGAATTGTATTAAAGTATTTTAGACCAAGTACACTAAGAATTGGAAGAGACTTCTCATAGAGTAGAAACTTTTAAATTGGTTTGGGAGAAAACAGCGCTAATGATTAGCCGTCTCAGATCTCAGTTTCGGTTAATATTTTTTGACAGCTCATTGACAATCTTGGCAACTGATCTTTGTGCAATTTCGTGTCGTTTGGTGTCCAATAATATAATGCTCTTTGGCGAATTACTGAGAGAGGTTATTTCAATTTGCCAAAATATGCGGAAAGTAGGGAGGTCCTAATTATGTGATGTGAATTTATAAGTTTAACAATATTGAAAAAAAGCAGCTAAAAAAGATGTTTAAGTCTTATTATTATCTTATCAAAGAAAATATATAAAATTTCGCCTTCATTGCTGTTGAAACCTGAATATGTACAAAATATCATTTGATTTCAAAACTGATCTTGAACACTTATTTGGTAACTTCTTACAATTTCGTCATTGAAAAGACAAAAACAACAAAAGAAATAAGTATTTACACTTCGTTAGCTGTTTGTTTCACTTTTTAGCCTTCAATGCAGACACATATCTAATATTTTTGTTTATATTCAAAAAGTTAATTATAATTTTGTCCAGATTGATGTTTTCAATGAACTCAGAAGTCTTGATTTATCTAGTAATAGAGGTCCTTATGATATTCCTTCTACAGTATTGAACGAATTGTGGATTCTCATTAACAAAGCCTCTAACAATGAAATTTAATATGATTTTAAAATCTACTTTATTTCCTAACGTACGTAAAAAATCATTTGTTATACCTACCTTAAAGGGTGGAGATAGTTTACTTGTTGTTTACCAAGATTGTCCAAAAAAATCATTTCCAAAATAATTATGCCATAGTTCCAAAATATTATAAATGAGAGTCAACATGAATTTTTCAAATGTAAATCTTCTGCGACCAACCTTCTTATTTATAACGTTTCGACAGTTGGTGCTCTTGATAATCATTTACAGGTTGATGCTGTTTATACAGGCATTTAAAAGGCATTTCATAGAATCTGCAATGATTTATTGTTTGCTAAACTAAATGGGCTGGATTTGA
The DNA here is from genome assembly GCF_024364675.1 of Aethina tumida. Classification (NCBI taxonomy): domain Eukaryota; kingdom Metazoa; phylum Arthropoda; class Insecta; order Coleoptera; family Nitidulidae; genus Aethina; species Aethina tumida. The sequence continues at coordinate 31,774,689 of NC_065435.1, forward strand.
CAAGTAATTTTTCCACTGTAAATAATCATAACGATTGTAATGTAAAGTGATTAGTTTTTAAAAAAAAATTAATCAACACCATATTCGCAAGTTATACTTTAGATAAAAGATTTTAATATAATGTGTTTGAAATTTAAAAATGAGTAATAGACTGGGCGGTAGTTTTTCTAGAAAAGTTGGTTCGGCTCAAGCTAAAATGACTTTGGGTAAATGTAAAAGAAAACTGGAGCATATCTTGATGCGTTTGCCCACACATTAAAGTAGCTTTTTACACAAATACTGCTGTAGGATCCCAGGTTCTGCGATGTTTTGTCGTATAAAATAACCTCTTTCCATAATCGTTATCGCGATTATAAGTACAACAATTAAGCAGAACGAAATACTCTCACATTAGCTGTCAAAATTCCCAGAGTTGTCAAAACGTGCGGACTCCATAGGAACTCGTTAGGAATATTTAAACAATTACAATAATGGCAACTTGATGCCATTATTGTGGAGATGTCGATTACTGTTCCTGAAAGTCACGGAAATCAAATTAGTTGCAGATCTATCGTCGACATACAAAAACTGTCTGTGATTCTGATAGATAATTAACATGTGAAAAGAAATTGTTTTTGTTAACTTTGTTAACTTTATATTTCCATTAGAATAGATTGCTGCTAAGAGAAGTTCCAACTATTATAATTTAGTTTGAAAATGTGATACGGACGACGTGAGGGATGAAATTGAAAACAGGATAACTAGATGTATATACACATAAATAAAATTTTAATCAATTAGTAATTACAAAACTAAACGAACATTTGGGAGTGGGTGTTGGACTGAGTGACATTTTACGAACTTTCAAGTTTCAATAGCAACGAAGGAATTTTGTTTATCAAATAAAAGAAAATAACATTTATGTTGCTAAGATTACGATTCCTTGTGACATATGCCAGACCTTAAAATATAAACAAAACATCCAATGTCCAATTGAACCTTATTCGAAATATGTAATTTAGAAAAAAGTTGTCTTCTTTCAAGTAAATTTGATTTGTTTCTTCCATTTCTTCTTTTATTGATGATCCTTGGACCTGGATTTGCATTTGAGGACTTTTATGACCTTACTTATTACAAGTGTAGCACCCTTACTTACTTTGTTTCTTGTGGTTGGTATTGTTGACTGAGAATACTGTTGAGTCACTTTCAGGTTGTTTAACATCTTGTGATAGTTTTGATTTCACAGAAATTGAAGTTATCTTCATGCCGGAGCTTTCAATAGCAATAATCATAGGTTGATAGGAGGACTCTGGTAGACCGGAAAGTAGCAATGTAACTTGCCATTCATCGTCAACTGCGAAACCGATGTTTCTGAGCTTGTGAGCAGTACACATAATTTTGCTCACATATTTCTCTACGTTTTGACATAGAGTAAGTGAAGTATTATAGAGATCACGCAGCAGCCCATCACAGCGTGTCAACAAAGAGTCATCAAATACTTATGAAAACGTATCCCTTACTTCTTTTGCAGTACTACTCTCTTGCATGTGCACGTAATTTATTTAAACAACAAGTAAATTTATCTTAGTTTTTGCCTTTGTGTCTCGTTTTGTGTCCACAATGACACATGTGGTGGGGTCTATGCAGTTCCACAACTCCTCTTGCTGTAGGTATGTTTTTAGAGCAAATCGCCACGTTACGTAATTATCTCGGCCGGTTAACTTTTCAATTAATGCCAATTGATTGTTTGCTGACAATTTAAGAACCCTTATTCTAGATGTTACGAGAAAACACTTTTCAATTGTTGTATTGACGTTTTAGGTTAACTTCATTACTTTTCTCAGTAAGTAAGCCATTCTGGGCTTCCCTGGGCTTTTCTGGCTCCATAACCTGTTAATTTTTCTTAAAAGAATTTATTATTTCAGGAGAAAAACTTATATTTAAGAATTTAGTGTTAAAATTACAACTTAACTGTCTACAATTTTAACAGTTTATGTGTAGTTTCAGTACACTCCTACAGGTCATCGCATCAGTCACAATTGGATTCCCAAGAGAAAATGAAACATTATTTGTTTTAAGTTGTGTTATAAATTTTCATTCTTTATAATAGCCTAAGGTACATTGCGCTGTAAATTGAGGAGAATGTTTCAGGTAAACTACTTTGGGTTAACAAGACAGCATTAAATTAACTGAGGAATGCATATTATCGGAATTTGTAAGCTGGGTCATCTCCTTGATTAATATTTATATGATCCCATTTTTCGCACATTTTGGCAGACTGAAATATCCTCTTTCTGTAATTCGCCAAAGAGCATTATAGGATCGGACACCAAACAAAACAAAATTACACAAAGATCAGTTGTCAAGATTGTCAGTGAGTTGTCAAAAAATACGAGCCGAAACTGAGACTGAGACGACTAGCCATTAGTGCTACCAAATAATTCCATTCAATTAGAAACGTTAAATAATTACTTTAATAACAAGGAGTTTATTTTCTATGAGAAGGCTCTTCTAATTCTTAGGGTACTTGGTCTAAAATACTTTAATACAATTCAATATACATAAATTTCAACACTGAACCATAAATGGTGGGGTGCGTCGTAGTTACACAATTTCGACATCACCTCCTTGGGGGTGACCGAGTTCCAAGAAGTTTTCTGAGTTTTGGTGGCTAGTTGGGACAAAGATTTGGGATTAGCGTTAGGAGTAGGGGTACTATCAGAGTTTACCGATAGCATCCCTAGTTTATACGACAAAGCTGTGTAAGCACTCTTTCACTCTCTGTATCTCACCTTCACTTAGCTTTTCTTTTTTCCGGACCCTACACATAGTTTATTGGTTTAGTAACCGAGGTTACAAGCCAAATTAACAACTCTTCTCTTTCGATTATGGTAACTTTTATAACTAAATTCTGACAGAAGAAGGACGAACAACTCAATCAATTGTTACTATCAACAATATTCCCTGGTTGCTACCTTGCCCACACTTTGAATAATTGACAAAAGTCGCTAACAATAAGAGACTTTTCTGTAGTTATCAATGGCAGAGGTAACGATCGTCATTTAACCAAGTTTCGGTAGCAACTGCGGAAAAGTGTTGGTAGTGACATTTTCGTTTTTATTTAGTGACCCTATTAAAGTTCCTATTAAAAGACAAGAACAGTGAAATAAGAAAAGGAAAAGGAGGCTCAAATCCAGGTTCTATTGGCAGAAAGGAAGGCGGTACCACATCCAACGACACAGCTAATTATTGTAAAGCCGGTTACATTAGAGTACATTAGAGTACCAATTAATTCTCTGTATCGTGTGAGGTCTTTGAATGGTTTTAAATCTCTGTTAAATTTTGAGTTGCAGTCATACAGTGTTTTAATTGGATTGCAATCCACCATTCTGAAATTCTCTAAAACATATTTTTTTTGTTTATGTGTTACTCCTTTCTTACTTTGGTTAATTTTTATTCTAAAGAAAAACCTAGCAATCTTTGATCTTCAATTTCTCAGCTAATTCTCTTTTAATTTCATTACCAGTTAGTTTTTTGAGAGCTCTTTTGTACTCCTTAAATTTTTCAAAAACTTCTCTCTTTGACTTAAGGAAAAAACCTGGAACCACCTATTATAATCATCTATTGATGTAAGAAGATATCTTGATCCACCGCTGAATCTGACTCGCATTGGTCCGCAGATATCTGAATGAACAATATTCAGTAACTACTTACTTCTTCCTTCTCTGTCAGTAAAGGGTTTCCTTGCTTGCTTACCTCGTTGACATTGTCACACCACATGGGTAATTTATCATTATCCAATTTATTACCGTGTACCAGTCGCTTTCTGTACAAATCCTGTACGCCTTTGCAATGTAAGTACTGTAGTTGTCTATGCCACAGAAAATTAATAGTTAAATATTCTCTCTTTATTAATGAGGTTCTGTTAGAGCATTTGTCAACATTGGCAACGTCTAATGCGCAACCCCCTCCCCTTAGTTAGTTAGGGTGAATTAGCTTTAAGTTACTTACTTTTAAGTCAGCTCGAGAGCAACACACAACGTTCAGATGCTCCGAGCAAAATAAACAGAAAAATCACAAACTTGGCAGTTTTACTAGTCCAGCACATACAAAACATTGGTCCTTCGAGCAGAAACTATTACACATACAAAACAGGTTCTTTCTCATTGAAAATGGTAATTAGAAGAAATACTTATGTACAGTAGTGCTAGAAATGAAACCGATCGTACCAAACTGTTATTTTTAGGGAATAATTTTGGCTAAATTCATTACTTATACTTACAGGAATTCCCAACTAAACACAGAATAACGCTCCATAAAACAACACATTGATTTGTTTTCAGAATAAATTATGATTTTTGTTTATTGGAACAAGGAGGCCTCTCCGGGCACCGATGCGAAGATCATGGCCTAAGAGTAATTAACCACAAAGGTTTAGGAAAATTGAAGGGAAAACTAAAGAGGTACGTAACAATCGCTACATGGTAAAGAAAAGATGTCCCAAAGAGACGCAGAGGTCTAGACAGCCAAGAGACAAGGTCTCTTGTATCTGTCGGATTCACAGGGTTGGATATCATGCAAGCATGCAATCTCCGGATTAGAGTGTTGAAAGATAGATCTCCGGAGATTGAGGGCATGCTATTTTCTCTGAGGCTATGAAATATGAAAAAATATGCAAGAAATCCGAAAAAAGTACAAGAAAAAATCACAATCTATCAAAAAGGCTGAGGACTAAAGCAGGTACTTTCATTTTATGGAAAGTTTTCCATAGTATGGGCATACGTTTCAACTCATCTAACATCTGAGAATTAAGCATGTTTATAGTAATTATAATATTAGAATGGTGCTGTAGTTGTTTTTGCTTATATTTTAATCTGTAATTTATGACGGAAAAGGTGTTTCCTAAATAACTATATATATATATATATATATATATATATATATATATATATATATATATGTATATATATATATATATATATATATCTGTATATTTTTCCACTGAATAATTGGAGGTTGAAAAAATTGGCAATGTGTCGAAACCATTTTATAACACCAAACTAGTATTAAAATATCGACATAAGTTAAACAAAGTAGTCTTATTTGTAAAGTTATGTTATATTTAAAAATTTGGGAATCTCATTTATGGTCTTCCACTGTAGGTTGAAATACAAGGATGAGATTGATTCGAAACAGTTCTACCATCAAAAATTATAACAAATTGAAAAATCATCACGATATTCCTTTGCTCTGTCAATTTGCTGAGACCGTGGATTAAAACGAATTATAAGAAAAGATATAACTGAACCACAATTTGGTGTTATATTAATACAATGTAAGAATCAAATCAAATTTGCTTGAGAGAAGACAACTTTTTTCTAAATTACATACTTCTGACATATGCCATAAACATAATTTGACATGTTATTTTATTTTTTGACAAACAATTCGTTGCTATTGAAACTTGAAAGTTTGTAAAATGTCACTCAGTCACACACCCACTCGTTTTATTTTGTAATTACAAATTAATTAAAATTTTATTTATGTGTTTATACATCAGGCTAGTTATCTTGTTTTCAATTCTATTCCTCACCTTATAATAGTTGAAACTTCTCTTAGCAGCAATCTATTCAGCAGCAATAAATGTCAAAGAGGGATCTGCAACTGATTTGATTTCAGTGACTCCCAGGGCTAGTAATCTAAACCTTCAGACGGTAAATTGCTATTTTTGTAACTGTTTAAATATTTCACCTTTTTAAATAAACAGTAAATTCACGTAGTTGATTCTTTCAGCTTGAATAAGTGAGCGACAGATTTCAACTATGCACTGAATTTTTCTCCTTCACCTTTAGTTATCACCCTCAAACAACACTAATATACCAATCTTTCCATATTTGATAATTTTATGTCGCAAATTATTTAGATTTTTCATGTCTGGATGACAAGTTCAAATAATGTTATCACAATTTATAAACCAAATCATGAAATAGTAATTCACACTATTTCACAATTTTCTGGGAGCCTTGTATCCTATTAAGCAGTATTCTTCTAAAATATCTGTAATAAGGTATATCATAATTGAAATGAAAGTTTATGCTCTTATAGACATTCAAGAAGTGAGACACAATTTACTTGCTTTACCTGTATGCTCCATACTTGCTTCAAAAATATGTTAATGTCGTGGTGGTAACTCTACATATGCGTTGGGATGTAGATGGAGTTCTTAAGATACTTTATTTAAATTTGCAATCTGTAAAAAGAAATAATTTTTGAGGGTATTGCAAAAATTATCTTCAAAAATTGATTGAATAAATCATATTGTAGAAGAGAATGAAAAACACAGTGACCAAAGATTTTTTTGAAAGAAGGAAAATAACGGAGCGATTTTTAATTAGGGATGTCTCAATTTGATTATACGGCGTTGTAGTGCGTTGATTCAGTCAACCAAAGGGGCGGTATATATAACACAATATTTTACACTAAATACTCTCTGTACTCTGTAATATTGTATAACTTTGGTTAACTTTTGATATATATACAAATCGGGATTCTTTTTTACAGTTTCTAAGACATTTTGGTGTTTTGTTAATATATCTTATCTCCTAACTTTATTTAAGTGAACTTTAAATATAATTGGTAATATTTTGATACAGCAAAATTAAAGCCCACGGGAAATTTTCATGTGGCTTGATTTCCGAGAGTTTCATGATTAATTAACACTATTTGAAATCAGGGCTCTAAAATAGATATATTTCGTTATTAATGTAATTGTTACAATATTCCGCCTTGATTAACTGCAATAAATTATGTATCTAAGGGAATCCAAATTTAAAAAACAATAGAACACTTGTTGTAACCTAGCAACTGTTATTTACAACTGTTCCCAAAACTTAATTTAAAATATTAACAATTTCAACATTCAAGAGATGCTGTGAAACTTTAGAACAGTAGGTGTCTCACCATTCAAAAAATCAACAACTACATACACGCCATTAATTTATTTCAGATGTAATTCATAAGGAATAACACATAATGTCTAAGGAAAGTCAAATTTGATGATTAACATCAGTGAATCAAATTTAAATGGAAAATGTGTGTGGTTTAAATTAATGGTTATGACTTGAATAATACTATATGGAATAAATAATGAAATTATTTATTAACAATTTCTTAAAACGAGAGAATAAGTTTTTGAGAACTCTGGTTCTGTACGTGTGTTTTGACAACTAACTGTCAACTGATGTTGGAGTTATTTCATTTTGCTTGTTGGCCGATTTTATAAAGGCCTTACCAAGTATACAAAGTTGTTATTATAAATTGTCGAGATGATTCTAAATAAATGATTCTGGACACAGGATCCTATAATAATAATCGAGGAGCTATTTTCCTGTCACAGTTAACTGTGTAGCATTCTGCTGATATAATTTAATTTACAATGCGAAAAAATATTTTATTCTTGCAAATAAAGCTTACGCTATAACAGAGTCAAGAATTGAGACGCAATTTACTTGGAAAATCATTTATTTAGAATACCGATCAGACATGTAGTAGATGTTAAGATTCTGCATATAGCATATAGGTAAACCAAGTAAATTGTGTGTCACCTCTTGAATGTTTATCTTTCTTTTCAGTTATGTTATACCTTATTGCACGGTAAAGTAGTTTTTCTAGAAAAATACTACTTAATATGATCCCAGGTTCCTATAATCGCGATTATAAGATTAGCAACTAAGCAGAATGAAAATACCCCAACATGCCCAAGTTGTCTAATTTATCAGCAAGTTGTCAAAACGTGCGTGGTGGTTACTAGCTCTCAAGAAAACGTTGAGACACTTAAAATATATATGCACTAAAGTAGATGAAAATTTCATCAAAATTACAAATGATAGAGCTAGATTGCAAATTTTTACACAGAAAATTGTCATTTGAATTTGTTTATAAGTTGTGTTGTCATTATTTGAACTTGTCATCTAGACATGAGAAATCTGAATAAATTTTGACATAAAATTAGCAAAATTAGAAAGAGTGGTATCTTAGTGTTGTTTGAGGGTGATAATCCAACCAAACGTGAAAGAGAGAAATTCAGTACCTTGTTGAAATTTGCCGGTCACTACTTCTTGCTTAAAAAATCAACTACGTGAATTATTTTTTGATTTAAAAAGGTGACATGTTTAAACAGTTACAATAATAGCAACCTACTGTCCGAAGGTTCCGATTACGAGTCACTGAAATCAAATCAGTTGTAGATGTCTCGACGACATTTATTTTCCGTCAAAGGAATACTGCCTGTGAATCTGACAGATAATTAACATGTGAATAGAAATTGTTTTCATTAACTTTATACTTAAATGCAGACATATATTTTGCTACTAAGAGAGGTGGGGGATGAAATTGAAAACAAGTAACTTGCCTGATGTATATACACATAAATAAAATTTTAATTAATTAGTACAAAATTAAACGAACATTTTGGAGTGAGTGTTGTATTGAGTGACATTTTGCAATCTTTCCTGTTTCAGTTGCAACGAAGGGAGATATGTTAGTCAAATAAGAGAAAATAACATTTATGTTGCTAAGATTACGTCACCTTATGATGTATGTCAGCCTGTCCAATTATAGGCAAGAGTTATGGTTAATTCAATTAAACCTAATTCAAAATATGTGGTTTGGAAACACGTTGTCTTCTTTCAAGTAAATTTGATTTGATCTTATATTGTATTAATATTACATCAAATTGTGGTTCAGTTATATTTTTTGTTATAATTCTATTTGTTTGAATCCACAGTGTCAACAAACTGACAGAGCAAAGAAATGTCGAGATGAGTTATAATAACTTTAATGATAGAACTGTTCCAAATTAATTTCATCCTTATATTTCTACTTACACAAAATGACTATAAATGTGGTTCCCAAATATTTAAATATAATATAACTTTCCAAATAAAACTACTTTGTTTAAGTTTTGTGGTTAATTTAATTAATTTTAAACTCCAATTAGTTAGTGGAAAGAAGTACTTAAAAGATATATACGACATAATTTTTTAGAAAACACATTTACTGATTACAGTACAGATTAAATTTTAAGGAAGAATTACTTCGGCACTATTCTAAAATTATAATTAGATTAAACAAGCTTAATTCTCAGATGTAGGATGAGTTATAACGTAGGTCCATACTATCGAAACATGGGACTCGAGATGGCGATCTGTGGGACAAGAAGTGAACTTCTGTCCAAAGAAAATTTCGACACGAGGCGGATTCAGGTAGAGGCGTTACTTACCAAAATCGATACCTGGGATTTCGTTAATGGTGAAGTATCAAAGCCAGTTATATGTCAGGGTGACACAAAAAGTGAATCAGCGCCTAAAACGTGGATGTAAATAAGATAAAAAGGTAAATGCGGACATAATCCTATGCATAAGCCCATCGGACCTCAAGAGTATCAAAGGATGCGAGATTTCCAAAGATGTATGGCTTAAATTTGACTAAATCCATGCTTCAAATGGACCGGCACTATTGAAACAATTATTTTATATATTTTATATATAATATTTATTTAACTATAAATAAAATTGGATAACGATATATTACCCACGTGGTGTGACATATATCAACGAGGTAAACAAGCAAGGACAAACTTTACTGCCAGAGAATTAAGAATTAAGCAGTTACTGAATATTGTTCATTCAGACATCTGCGGACCAATGCGAGTTAGAACCAATGGTGGATCAAGATATCTTCTAACATTTAGGTGTATTTTCTCATGTCAAAAGGAGAATTTCTTGAAATATTTAAGGAGTACAAACGAACTGTCGAAAATCAAACTGGTAATGAAATTAAGAGAGAATTAGCTGAGAATAGAAATTAACCAAAGCAAGAAAGGAGTAACACTTATATATATATATATATATATATATATATATATATATATATATATATATATATATATATATATATATATATATTAGAGAAATTCAGAATGGTAGATTGCAATCCAGTTAAAACACCGTATAACTACCACACAAAAGTTAACAGAGATTTAAAAATGTTCAAAGTCCCCACATGATACAGAGAATTAATTGGTACTCTAATGCAGCCGATCAAAACTGGGGCTTTCCAATAATTAGCTGTGTCTTTCTGACAATCGAACCTGGATTTGAGGCGCTTTTTCAGTTTCTTATTTCACCGTTTTTGTCTCTTAATAGGAACTTATTCTGAAATGGAACTGGCGAAGTGCCGTGTGGTCCCAATAGGACTCTGAAGCACTCGAACTTTTTGCAGGCACGCTTGCTGTTTTCGCATTTCATGACCGCTAATTCAGTTATTAAATTGTTTGTAGTACGGAAACCAAAACTTAATTCGGTTGTTTCTTGAATTGGAAACCAAGGTTACCAACCAAGTAAACAATTTTTTTTATTTGTCTGAATTTAGTAACTAACTAAATTCAGACATAAGATGGACAGATTTCAGTAGTTGCTACCCAAACTTGGATAAATGACGATCGTTACCGCTGCCATTGGTAACGACAGAAAAGTCTTTTGTTGTTAGCAACTTTTGTCAATTGTTCAAAGTGTGGTTAGCAACCAGGGAATATTGTTGATAGTAACAATTTTGGTGTGAGTTGTTTGTCATTCTTCTGTTTGAATTTAGTTATAATAGTTACCAAATTCGAAAGAGAAGGGTTGTTAATTTGGCTGGTAACATCGGTTACTAAATCAATAAACTATGTGTAGTGTCCGGAAAAGAGACAAGCTAAGTGAAAAACTCAATAAAACCCAAATTCCTTAGTGTTCAAATTTATGTATATTGAATTGTATTAAAGCATTGCATATTCTTCAGACAACAAAAGTATGTTTTACTTTTGATTAATAAACATATCGCCTTCATTCCTATTGGAACCTGAATATGTACAAAATGTAATTTGATTTCAAAACTGAACTTGAACAATTATTTGGTAACTTACAATTTCGTCGTTGAAAAGACGAAAACTACAAAAGAAATAAGTATTTACTCTTTACACGTGAGCTGTTTGTTTCATTTTTTGGCTTTCACTGCAAACACAAATTTAAACAATATCGTTTTGTCATGAAAATATTTTTGTTTATATTCAAAAAATAATAATAATTTTTTCCAGATTGATGTTTTTAATGAACTCAGAATTCAGATTTATCTAGTAATAGAGGTCCTTATGATATTCCTTCTACAGCATTGAATGAATTGTGGATTATCATTAACAAAGCCTCTAAAAATGGAATTTAACTTGTTTTTAAAATGTGCTTTATTTCCTAATGTACAGAAAAAATCATTTATTAAACCTACCTTAAAGAATGGAGATAGTTTACTTGTAACAAATTTAGGCCTGTATGAAAAATGTTTTGTATTCCATAATTGTCCAAAAAAATTCATTTTCAAAATAGTTCCAAAATATTATAAATGAGAGTCAACATGGATTTTGCAAATGTAAATCTTCTGCGACCAACCTTCTTATTTATAACAATTCGACAGTTGTTGCTCTTGAAAATCATTTACAGGTTGATGTTGTTTATACAGACTTTTAAAAGGCATCTGATAGAATCTGCCATGATTTATTGTTTGCTGAACTAACTGGGCTGGAGTTGTCAAGTAAGTTTTCCACTGTAGATAATCATAACGATTGTAATGTAAAGTGATTAGTTTTTAAAAAAAATAAATCAACATTATTTTCGAAAGTTACATTTTACATAAAAGATTTTAATATAATATGTTTGAAATTTAGAAATGTGTAACAGATTAGGCGGTAGTTTATCTAGAAAAGTTGGTTTGGCTCAAACTAAAATGAATTTGCGTAAATGTAAAAGAAAAGCTGGTGAATATTCTGGTGCTGAAAGAGTTCAAACACAGAGGTTCAAGAATACAGATATTATTAAAAAGCACTGATTGCAGAACAATTTTTAAATGGGATGGACAGTAATTTAGCATATAAATTCCAGCTTAAAGTATGCGTTATTGTTGAAGAAGAAATTATGAGTAGAAATATTTAATCTTTCCATTTCTCTGTTAACATCATCTATTACTGACTAGTAATTAATAAGACAACTTAGTTGTCACGCCCTTCCAAATTCTGTCAATGTCAAAACTTTGCGGGTTATTCATCAAACTCTCTAATACCCTCAAAAATTATTTCTTTTTACAAATTGCAAATTTAAATAAAGCATCCTAAGAACTCCATTTACAATTCAACGCATATGGAGAGTTACTACCACGATTTTAACACATTTTTAAAGCAAGTATGGAACATATAAGTAAAACAAGTAATCGTGTCTCACTTCTTGAATGTCTATAATAGTGTAAGCGTTCCTTTTAATTATGTTGCCCTTGTTGCACTATAAAGTAGATATTTAGAAAAATACTGGTTAATAGGATCCCAGGCTCTGCGATGCTTTGTCGTATAAAATAACCTCTTTTTATAATCGGTATCGCGATTATAAGATCAGCAATTAACCAGAACGAAAATATTCCAACATTAGTTGACTAAGTTGTCAGAGAGTTGTCAAAACGTGCGTACTCGTTAGGAACACTCAAGAAAACGTGGAGACACTAAAAATATATATGTAACAAACCAACAAAAAATGCTATTACTTATAAATTTCTACTGTAAAAAGATTGCAAATCTTTAGGCAGAAAATTGTAGAATAGAAATCAATATTTCATGATTTGGTTTAAAAGTTGTGTTGACATTATTTGAACTTGTCATCCAGACATGAGGAATCTAAATAATTTTCGTCATAAAATTAGCAAATATGGAAACATTGGTATCTTAGTCTTGTGGGAGAGTGATAACCCAACCAAAAGTGAAAGAGAAAAATTGTCGGTCACTAATTCAAGCTGAAAGAATCAACCACGATAATTTACTGTTGATTTAAAAAAGTGAAATATTTAAACAATTACAATAATGGCAACTTTTTGTTTGAAGGTTTCGATTACGAGTCCTGAAAAATCACGGAAATCACTAACTTTCAAGTTTCAGTAGCAACGAAAGAATTTTGTTTATCAAATAAAAGAAAATAACATTTATGTTGCTAAGATTACGTTTCCTTGTGACATATGCCAGACGTTACAATATAAACAAAACATCCAATGTCCAATTAAACCATATTCGAAATATGTAATTTAAAAAAAGTTGCCTTCTTTCAAGTAAATTTGATTTCAGTAAGAAGAAATGCTAGTTGTGCCTATGTTGATGATGGCCTGTTATTCTCAATTGATGAATCAGAACTAAATTAATTTAAAAAAAAAAACTGAAAAACACATATTGGAATTAAAATAATGGAAACCCCAAGTAATTTTTTGGGAATGCAAATGGAAAGTTTTAGTATCTATGTGGAACAAATTTTAAACAGATTTGGAAAGACTAATGCTAGTCCTAATATTATTCCAGTCGACCCTCACATAACACAGCCTGTTCCGTCAAGTTTTACTTGGCGACCACCGCAAATAATCTGACTTAGAGACAATAAATCTGTTGCCAGTTTAGGAACACATAATACTTTTGGAAAAAGCACCTTTTTGTTTTGACCTTCATCGTCATAATGGTCCAACCTCACTTATACTGAGCATTGCACAGATTATACTTTGTTGTCTGCGACTCTGATTTTATGTATGACAGAGTCATATTTTCAAGCATGTTCTTACGTCTTGTCATGTGTGACGATGTTGCCTCAAACACAACAGCATATGATGAACTACTTGCTTTTTGTTGAACATTCTTGGTCCTGGATTTGCATTTGAGGACTTTTATGATCTTACTTGTTACAAGTGTAGCACCTTGAATCCTTACTTGGTTGTTGGTTGTTTTCTTGATGACTGACAATACTGTTGAGTCACTTTCAGGTTGTTTAACATCTTGTGATAGTTTTGATTTCACAGAAACTGAAGTTATCTTCATGCCGGAGCTTTCAATAGCAATAATCATTGGTTGATAGGATTCTAGTAGACTGGAGAGTAGCACTGTAAATAGCCATTCATCGTCAACTTCGAAACCAATGTTTCTGTGCTTGTGAGCAGTACACATTATTATGCTCACATATTTCTCTACGTTTTAACATGCAGTAAGTGAAGTATTACAGAGATCATGCAGCAGCCCATCACAGCGTGTCAACCAAGAGTTATCCCATACTTATTTTGCAGTACTACTCTCTTGTATGTGCACGTAATTTATTGAGTCAACTAGTAAATTTATCTTAGTTTTTGCCTTTGAGTCTCGTTTTGTGTCCACAATGACACATGTGGGGGGTTTTATGCAGTCCACAACTTCTCTTACTGTAGATGTGTATTTACAGCAAATCGCTAGGTTACGTAATTATCTCGGCCGGTTAACTTTTCAATTAATGCCAATTGATTGTTTGCTGACAATTTAAGAACCCTTATTCCAGATGTTACGAGAAATCACCTTTCAAATGTCGTATTGACGTTTTAGGTTAACTTTATTACTTTTCTCAGTAAATAAGCCTTTCTGGGCTCAAAAGAATTTATTATTTCTCAAGAAAAATTTATATTTAAGAATTTAGTGTTAAAATTACAACTTAACTGTCCACAGGCGCACAATTCAAATTACAATTTTAACAGTTTATGTGTAGTTTTAGTGCACTCCTACCAGCTCATCGCATCAGTTACAATTGGCTTCCCAAGAGGAGATGAAACATTATTTGTTTTAAGTAGTGTCAAAATTTTTCATTCTTTATAATAGTGTAAGCTACATTGCGCTGTAAATTAGATTTTTTTTAGAAGAATGCTTCAAGTAAACTAATTAGGGTTAACAAGACAGCATTAAGTTAACTAAGGAAAGCATATTATTATATTTAGTTCGCTGGGTCAGCGTAATATTTATACGATCCACATTCCGCACATTTTGGCAGATTGAAATAACCTCTTTCCGTAATTCGCCAAAGAGCATTATGGGATCGGATACCGAACAAAACAAAATTACACAAAGATCAGTTGTCAAGATTGTCAATGAGTTGTCAAAGAATACGAACCGTATTCCATATCAGTCTTCAGAATTTTGCCAAACTAATTTAAGTGTTTCTTTTCTATGAAACCTTTTTTCTAAATGTTAGTGTATTGATCTTTTTGCTTTAATTCAATTCAATATACATAAATTTGAACACTGAACAATTTCTAACATTATCTCAATCATCTAAATCTTATCAATATTAAAATTTGCCCTAATGTATATTATTTATTTCCTTGAAAAATATTACTTTTTACCAGTGTACGTTTATATTCGGATTCAAACTCAGATAAATTTTTATTTATTTATAGATTTTATTATGATTAACCATGAGTGACAATAAAGTATGTATCTAAGGACATTTATATAAAATTTAAAAAACAAAAGAAAACTTACTGCATTGTCCCGGATGTGAATCGGGACGGTCTCAGTCGGGGATCGTCGTATCGGTACGGATATTCGAACCGGCACGACTTGGGCGCCGTGTCTGAAGGACAAAACTGGTCTGCCGGCGCTTCAAGAGGCCTTAAGATTAAAATATCGGAACTAGAGGGTGAACTACAACGAATGAAAGTATGTAATGCAGTAAGCTGTCTGCTAAACTGCAGACACCTTCGGTAAATCCTGGAAATACTCCTAATTTTAACACCAATCCTTTCTCCCAACTAGCCACCCCACACCTCCAAAACGCAAGTTTTCCACGAAGTGGGTCACGCCTATAAAGGTGATGTCGAAATCGTCTGATGATGACGCACCCCTGTGCTCACCGAAAGGACATGAAAGTACTGGAAGTCTTTATATCCATTATGGTCAAAAGCCAAAAGTGAATAATTGGAACAGTTTACCAGCATCTGGTTCTGATTTTTATTCCAATCATTGTGCATCAGTGGATATATTTTTAGTAACTGGAGATTGAAACCTGCCCCGAGTGAATTGGACTAATGATGAGTATAGTGTTTTCATGAGTTCTGAGGTTTACTCATTAAACTATCACTTATCATTAGTTGATTGGGATTTACTTTTTAGCAATATGGATGTTAATGATTGTGAGCACAAATCTTATGAAATTTTATAAAATATGTTCCAACTTGATCTACCTGTAAAAATATTTAAGAACTATGTTTCTTAAGTTGTTCTATAAAGGGCTTATGACATTAACAATTCGTAATTCCTTTGCAGATATTTGAATTTCGTTGTCATAAACAAATTTAAATATTTTTCATAAAATCAAGTAGCACAAAAAGATTTCTTTATTTGGTTACCACCAAACTTTAATCAGTTCATATCGAAACATACCTCTCTTATACATAATTTGTTTTCAGAATAAATTCAATAAATTAAGATTGAAATCTGAAAGTACTATGTAAAAGGCAAATGGTGGAAAGATTCTAGTGGTCCAAGAATTGGATTTAATTGTACGTATAATTTTCATCTGTATTCAAGATTTTTATAATTAATGATATATTTTATGCTAAAACACACACAATTAAATTATTTAATTTAAATAGAAAACAAATAAACTATTTCGACGATTCGTTGGACATCAGGAATTAGTTACACTTTGACAGACTGATTACTATCATATAAATGAAGATGAAATGAGCTATGACAAAGCCACACGATATCGGGAAATATGAAAAAAAAAATCCAAGAAATCAAAAAAAGTACAAGAAAAATCCCAATAAAGAAGAAAACAGCATTACCAAAAGTTCTACCAAAAAGGCTGAGGACTGGAATGTTTCCTTTGGAGTTCCATATATCTGTCTGTGTATAAAGCAGGTACTTTCATTTTGAGAATTAAGCATGTTTATAATAATTATAATTTTATAATTGTGGCGAAGAAATTTTTCCTATTGTAATCTGTACTTTATGACGGTAAATGCGTTTCCTAAATAATTATGTTTATATCATAAATAATTATGTTGTATATAGCTGTAAATCTTTCTACTGAATAATTGGAGGTTGAAAAAATCGACAATGTGTCGAAACCAATTTATAACACCAAACTAAATTGTCGACTTAAGTTAGACTAAGTAATTTTATTTGTAAAGTTAAGTTATATATAATTATTTGTGAATCTCATTTATAGTCTTCCAGTGTAGGTTGAAATATAAGGATGAGATTGATTCGAAACTGTTCTACCATCAACAATATTATAACAAATCGAAAAATCATCACGATATTCCTTTGCTCTGTCAATTTGCTGACACTGTGGATTAAAACAAATAGAATTATAAGAAAAGATATAACTGAACCACAATTTGGTGAAATACAATATAAGAATCAAATCAAGTTTTGCTTGGGAGAAGACAACTTTTTTTCTAAATTAAATACTTCTGACATATGTCATAAGGAAACGTAATCTTAGCAACATAAATGTTTTTTTTTGACAAACAATTGGTTGCTATTGAAACTTGAAATAAATGTAGACGAGAGATCTGCAACTGATTTGATTTCAGTGACTTTCAGGACACGTAATCTAAACCTTCAGACAGTAAGTTGCTATTTTTGTAACTGTTTAAATATTTCACCTTTTTAAATCAACAGTAAATTCACGTAGGTAATTCTCTCAGCTTGAATAACTGAGCGACATATTTCAACACTGAAATTTTCTTTTTCAACATCACCCTCAAATGATATACTAATCTTTCCATATTTGATAATTTTATATCGCAAATTATTTAGATTCCTCATGTCTGGATGACAAATTCAAATAATATCAACACAACTTATAAACCAAATCATAAAATAGTAATTTCTATTTTACAATTTTCTGCGTAAATATTGATTTGCAATCTTTGTTCGGTTGAAACTTATAATTAATGGCTTTATCATTTGCAGTTCTGTTAAAATTTTCATCTACTTTGGTGCATATATATTTTTGGTGTCTCCATATTTTCTTGACAGTATGCGTGTTTTGACAACACACTGACAACATCGAGAACTAAAGATGGAGTATTTTCGTTCTGCTTATTCGCGATACTGATCATAGAATGAAGGTATTTTATACTACCAAACATCGCGGACCCTTGTATCCTATTAAGCAGTATTCTTCTAAAATATCTGTAATAATAATAATAATAATATCATAATTGAAAAGAAAGTTTATGCTCCTATAGACATTCAAGAAGTGAAACCCAATTTACTTGCTTTACCTATATGCTCCATACTTGCTTTAAAAATATGTTAAAATCGTGGCAGTAACTCTCCATATGCGTTGGGATGTACATGGAGTTCTTAGGATGCTTTATTTATATTTGCCATCTGTAAAAAGAAATAATTTTTGAGGGTATTGCAAAAATTATCTTCAAATATTGATTGAATAAATCATATTGTGGAAGAGACTGAAAAACACAGTGACCAAAGGTTTTTTTGAAAGAAGGAAAATAACGGAGCGATTTTTAATTAAGGATGACTCAATTTGATTATACGGCGTTGTAGTGCATTGATTCAGTCAACCAAATGGGCGGTATATATAACACGATATTGTACACTAAATACTCTATGTACTATGTAATATTGTATAACTTTGATTAACCTTTGATATATATACAAATCGGAATTCTTTTTTACAGTTTCTAAGACATCTTGGTGTTTTGATAATATATCATATGCGTAACTTTACTTAAATGAATTTTAATATGATTGGTAATATTTTGATTCAGCAAAATTAAAGCCCACGGGAATTTTTCATGTGACTTGATTTTCGAGAATTTCATGACTAATTAACACTATTTGAAATCAGAGCTCTAAAATAGATATATTTTGTTATTAGTGTAACTGTTCCAATATGATTGATTAACTGCAATAAATTATGTACCTAAGGGAATTCAAATTTAAAAAACAATACAACACTTATTGTAAATTAGTAACTGTTATTTACAATTGTTCCTACAACTTAATTTGAAATATTAACAATTTCAACATTCAAGAGATGCAGTGAAACTTGAGAACACTAGGTATCTCATCATTCAAAAACTCAACAACTACATACACGCCATCAATTTATTTCAGATGTAATTCATAACACAATTCCTTAAAAGAGTCAAATTTGATGATTAACATCAATGGATTGATTTTAAATGGAAAATGTGTATGGTTTAACATAATGGTTAAGGCTTGACTAATACCATATGGAATAAATAATGAAATTATTTACTAACAATTTCTTAAAACAGGAGAATAAGTTTGTGAGAGACTCTGAAGCCGATGTCGTTTGTCTGCAGGAGACATTCCTAAAACCGGACATGGGATTCTTTATCCCAGGATATTCTATCCTCCGGGCTGATCGTTTTTCTGGAGCAGGTGGAAGAAAAACCGTAGCAGGAAACTTTGGCAGCGTACTCGGGACCTCTTCATCAAGGCCCGGTACAACGCCCTGAGCCGTGAGGTCCGGGCCTGCCTGCTTGAACTCCGGAGCTCCTCGTTCCAGGAGTTCATAGCAGAGGCCGAACTCCATCCTCGTCGGACCTGGAAAGTCATAAGGTCTATCCGAGGGAGGCGTATGCGCTATCCGCACCTTGTTCATGATGGCATCAAAGTCGTCCTGGACAAGGATAAAGCGGAGGTGTTTGCAACTCCCTTGAGCGGCAAGGCTCTCCAAACGCCAGTCTTCCTGGGTTTGTTGTAGAGCACAACTCCATCAGCCGTCAGGTGGACTCTATGACTTTCCCAAAACCTGATAGTGACATTCTTCCTACTTCTCCCAGCGAAGTCAGAGGTATCCTTAAAGCCCTCAATAACCGGAAAAGTCCCGGCCCAGACACCATCCCCAACGTGGCCCTTAAGTAGCTTGCTACCATTCAGGTGGTAATGCTTACTAACATTATAAATGCGATGCTCCGTCTCCACTACTTCCCGTCGGCATGGAAGGTGGCGACGGTAGTGTCTATTTTAAAACCCAACAAACCTGCCCACCTTGCTAGCAGTTATCGTCCCATTAACCTCCTTTCTTCGCTAAGCAAGGTGGCGGAGCAGGTTATTCGGACTCGGCTTGAGGAATTTATGGCTGACCAGCACATCCTGCCGAACGCTCAGTTTGGATTTCGTCGAGGCCATGGTACCGGTCATCAGATTTTGCGAGTGACCGAGGACATGGCTGGAAGGCGTAACAAGGGGCAGCATGGTACCATGTTGCTCCTTGATGTCAAGCAGGCATTTGACAGGGTTTGGCACGCTGGTCTAATACACAAACTGGCTTCGTTAAACTTTCCTTCTTATCTGATCGGCACTATCCGCTCTTTCCTTTCCAACCGCTCCTTTCGTTCCAGGGTTGGAAGCGAGTTCTCTTCTTCGAGAACTATTACCGCTGGTGTCCCGCAAGGCTCCAAACTATCTCCTACTCTCTTCAATCTCTATTGTAGCGACATACCATCTTGTCCTAGATTTACTATAGCAATGTATGCCGATGACGTTGCCTTAATTAGCTCCCACAGATGTATAGTTTATGCGGAGATCCATATTAGGAACTTCCTGCCTAAACTGCTCTGTTGGTACTCTCGATGGAGATTGGAGATCAATCGTTCTAAATCCGAAGCTATCTTCTTCTCAAATCGACGAAGGTTGCCACCTAAATTCCTTATCAATGATTACCAAGTTGAGTGGAGTCCCAGCGCCAAGTACCTGGGTGTCATACTTGACAAGAAACTCAGTTTCTCTCGCCAGGTCGCTTTGGTAAAGTAGAAAGCTCTAGCAGCCTTTGTTGCTTTGAAATCTTTCTTCCTTTCTAAACGTCTTTCCTCTTTAGTTAAGCTGCGTGTTTTTTAACGAGACAGTCCACTCTCTTTTCACTTATGCTTTTCCTATATGGGGCACCGCCGCCCCTTGGCTCATTAGGTCCCTGCAAGGGACTACATGTTGCTAGCGAGGTCGGCCCTTGGTGTCCCATACTATATTCGTAACAGACAAGTCTGTTTCGAATACAACATTTCCTCTCTTTTGGAGCTGCGGCGCAAACATGCCCTCAATCTCCGGAGATCTATCTTTCAACACTCTAATCCAGAGATTGCATGCTTGCATGACATCCAACCCTGTGAATCTGACAGATGCAAGAGACCTTGTCTCTTGGCTGTCTAGACCTCTGCGTCTCTTTGAGACATCTTTTCTTTAGTATGTGGCGGTTAGCTGCAAACCTCTTTAATTTTTTCCTTCTCTCTATTTTCCTAAACCTATATGTTTATACTCTTAGGCCATGATCTTCGGATCGATGCCCGGAGAGGGGTTTTTAGTTAGTTAGTCCGACACTGTCTTCGACATCCAACAGAATGCGTCTTGTATATTTTCCCCTATTTGACCCAATAAAAAAAAGAGAACTCTGGACCTGTACGTTTGTTTTGACAACTGACTGACAACTGATATTTTAGTTATTTCATTTTGCTTGTTGGTCGATTTTATATTGGCGATACCAAATATAGAAAGATGATATTCTAAATTGTCGAGATATTCTGAACACAGGATTCTATAATAATAATGGAGGAGCTATCCTCCTGTGACAGTTAACAGAGAAACATTCTTCTGATACAATTTAATTTACAATGCGAAAAAACATCTTATAATTGAAAATAAAGCTTACGCTATAACAGAGTCAAGAATTGAGACACAATTTTCTTAGAAAAGCATTTATTTGGAATACCGATCAGACATGTGTTAGATGATGATATTCTTCCAGGTAAATATAAAGGAAGAATGTATGAATATTGAATGTGTTTCTTTTGTTTGATAAACAAACTGCCTTCGTTGCTAATGAACCCAGATTATGTACAAAACTATTCTTTGGTAAATTTACCTTCTAAACTTGTTCATTTAGTTATTGCGAAGAGTACAAAAAACTTGAGCAACTTTTATTTATCTTCTAAAGGGTTCTTATCCCATCAAATAACATTCGCAAAGTTCAATTTATATTGTGCATCACAATCTTCAAGTTTTGATTCACCACCACGATTTGAACTTTATTTTAAAGCAAGTATGGAGCATGTAGGTAAAGTAAATTGTGTTTCACCTCTTGAATGTTTATAAAGATTTTTTAGAAAAATACTTCTTAATAGGATCCCAGGTTCCTATTATCGCGATTATAAATCAGCAACTAAGGCCAAGTTGTCCAATTTGTCAGCTCTCAAGAAAACGTGGAGACACTTAAAATATATATGCACAAACGTAGATGAAAATTTCAACAAAATTACAAATGATACAGCTATTAATTATAAATTTCATCTGAACAAAGATTGCAAATCAGAAAATTGTAAAGTGGAAATCACTTTTTCATGATTTTGTAAATAAAATGTGTTGACATTATTTGAAGTTGTCATCTAGAGATGAGGAATCTAATTAAATTTTGACATAAAATTAGCAAATTTGGAAAGATTGGTATCTTAGTGTTATTTGAGGGTAATAATCCAACCAAACGTGATAGAAAAAATTCAGTACCTAACTGAAATTTGCCGCTCACTAATTCTTGCTTAAAGAATCAACTACGTGAATTAACTTTTGATTTAAAAAGGTGAAATATTTAAACATTTACAATAATAGCAACCTACTGTCTGAAGGTTTCGATTACGAGTCACTGAAATCAAATCAGTTGCAGATCTCTCGTCGACATTTATTTTGAATCAAAGAAATACTGTCTGTGATTCTGCAGATAATTAACATGTGAATAGAAATTGCTTTTGTTAACATTGTTAACTTTATACTTAAATGCCGATATATACTTTGTTGCTAAGAGAGGTGAGGGATGTCGTCTTTCAAGTAAATTTGATTTGATCTTGCATTGTATTAATATTACATTACATTACAAGTTGTGGTTCAGTTATATTTTTTGGTATAATTCTATTCGTTTGAATCCACAGTGTCAACAAATTGACAGAGCAAAGAAATATCGAGATGAGATGAGTTATACTAAATGTTAGAACTGTTCCGAATCAAATTCATCCTTATATTTCAACCTATACTAAATGACTATAAATGTGATGCCCAAATATTTATATATAATATAACTTTCCAAATAAAACTACTTTGTGTACCTTTAAGTTATGTGATTAATTTAATATAAGTTTGGTTGTTAATAAATGGTTTCGACCCATTGTCGATTTTTTTAACCTTCAACTATTCAGTGGAGGAACTTAAAAGTTATATGCAACATATTTTTTTAGGAAACACATTTAGTGATTACAGTACAGATTAAAATTTAAGGAAGAATTACTTCGGCACTAATCTAAAATTATAATTGCTATAAACAAGCTTCATTCTCAGATGATAGATGAGTTGAAACCTAGATCCACACTATGGAAACATTTCCATAAAATGAAAGTACCTGCTATATACAGAGATAGATATGTGAAACTCCAACGGGAACATTCCAGTCCTCAGCCTTTTTGGTAGAACTTTTGAAGACGGTTTCTTGGTAATGCTGTTTTCTTCTTTATTGTGATTTTTTCTTGTACCTTTTTCGGATTTCTTGGATTTCTATTCATATTTCATAGCCTCAGAGAAAATATTTCCCGATGTCGTCAGATTTTGTCGTGACTCATTTCATCTTCATTTATATGACGGTAATCAGCCTTTCCATGTGAATGTAACTCCTCGTGCCCAACGAATCGTCGAAATACTTTAAAAAAGATATATAAAATTAATATTAAAGATTAATTTTATTACATATACCAATTTTATTTGTTTTTCGTTTAAATTAAATAATTTAATTGTGTGTGTTTTAACATAAAATATGTCATTAATTTTAAAAATCTTGAATACAGATGAAAATTATACTTACATTTAAATCCAATTTTTGGGCCACTAGAATCTTTACACCATTTGCCTTTTGCATCGTACTTTAAGATTTCAATCTTAATTTATTCTGAAAACAAATTAATTAGGTATTAATGTGTTGTTTTAAGGAGCGTCATATACATGAAAGTACTTATTCTTTGTTTAGTTGGGAATTCCTGTAAGTAAATTAATGAATTTAGACAAAAATATTCACTAAAAATAACAGTTTGATACGATCTGTTTCATTTCTAGCATTACTATAAACAAGTATTTCTTCTGATTATCATTTCCAATGAGGCAGGGACTCATTAATAAAAGCGAGAATTTTTAACTAAAAATTTTGATTTGAAGCGTAGGAGCAACTTCAGAGATGTGGTTCGTATGAAATAAGTTTGAAATGATTAAAGTTTGGTGGTATACAAGTAAAGAAAACTTTTTGGTCTACCTGATTTTATGAACAAAATTGAAATTAGTTTATGACAACGAAATTCAAATGTCTACAAATGAATAACGAATTAATAAATAAAACATTGAAATTTGTTTATGGGAACGGAATTCAAATGTCTACAAATGAATAACGAATAGTTAATGTTATAAGCTCTTTAGAGAACAACTTAGGAAACTTAGTTTTTAATTTTTTTACATGTAGATAAAGTAGGAACATAATGTATAAAATTTCAGAAGACACAATCAACCAATGATAATTGATAGTTTAAAGTGTAAACCTCAGTACTCATGCAAACACTATACTTACTCATCATTAGTCCAATTCACTCGAGGCAGGTTATGTTAGAATATCTAGACATCGTGTATAACGGTTGTGATGACAACGGAGAATAAAAACAACAGAAGAGCGTAGTTATAGAAACAGAGTTATGTTGTAAAAGCAGAGTTAGTTGTATACAGCCCACCAATGTTGTAAGATAGTCAATAAGCGTTTTACTGAGTACCTTGCATTATCATTCCACGTCGCCTTGTAAGCAGGCATGTTCTAACTATTAACTTTTGTATTTTGACCTTAATGGAAACAAATACTTCCAGTGCTTCCGTGTCCTTTCGGAGAGCACAGGGGTTCGTTGTCAGGATTTCGAGACCACCTCCATAGGAGTATCCCACTTTGTGGAAGACTTCTGCGCTTTGGAGGTGTGGGGTGGCTGGTCGGGAGGAAGGATTGGTGTTAGGGTTAGAAGTAGGAGTACTTCCAGGATTTACCGATGGTATCTGTAGTTTAGCAGACAGCTTACTGCATTACTTACTTTCATTCGTTGTAATTCACCCTCTAGTTCCGAGATTTTAATCTTAACGTCTAGTTTTCGGGTACCTCTTGGCACTACGCCGTTTTGCTTCCGATATTGTGGACGGATCGTCACCAACAAATCGTTCTGCTGATAACACTAGTGATTCACCTTCGATAGATGATAGTGCCATATGCGCATCACATTCAGGTGCATAATTACCGTAACGTTACGGTGCCTTTCCTACTCTCCCGCTCTTTCGTTGAGTTACCTCGCTGATACCCATGTTATCCAAATAAACGCCGTTACCAACACAAGCCAAATTAGTACTGTGGATTTCTCCAGTTTTATCAGTACGCGACTGTTCATCATCATTTGGTTGAACTGCTTTACCGTCACACGTACTCCCACTATCTGTAACCGCCTCTGAACCGATTATCTCTACCAACTTTGATCGATTTAATACCGATGATTCATTGAATGTTACATTTCGACTAAAAATCATTCGCACCATAACCAAGCATAATACATTTTGTTGCTTTTGCTTGTAATTTCAACCGCTTTTCATGTGGAATATGATTGTAACATTCAGAACCAAATATTCGAAGGTTTGACAGCTCCGGTTTCTTTCCAAACCAAATTTCTGCTGGTGTCTTGTCTTTAAACTGCTTTCCAACCGCGTTCGTTGGCGATCGATTTTTGATATAATTTGCCGACATAATTGCTTCATTCCAAAACTTATTTTCCATCCCACTGGCCAAAAGCATTGTCGTAGCCTTGTTTTGCAGCGTTTCATTTAAACGTTCAGATACTGAACCAACGGTGACTAACATCTGAATACCCTTTTGTTTGCAGTATTCTTTAAATTCGTTTGACGTATATTCACCACCGCCACCATGTCTCAATTTTGACACCTTTGAGCCATGAAGTGCCTCAGCCATTGCAACAAATTCCTTGAATTTACCAAACGTTTCACTTTTTCTCTTGATGCAATAGACCATGGATGCTCTCGAATAATCATCCATGAATGTCACAAAATAACGTGACCCATCGTATGCATTCGTTGGATACGGTCCACAAACATCACTGTGAATCAATTCCAAAACTCGCAATGAACGTGTATTTGAATTTCTTGGAAATGGTGAACGAACATGTTTTCCAAGTACACACGATTCGCACAACTGTGTATCCTTTTTTTTTATGTTACTCATACCAATAGTCATACAATTGGCTAACTTTTTCATGTCATTTCGGTTGAGATGACCAAGTCTAAAATGCCATAAATTCTGTGATATTGTATTCAATTTTTTCACTCCTGTAAATCCCGCAAACATATTGTTGTCAACGTACAAAGTCACTTCATACATTCTTCCATTTACGCGTCCGACAAACTTTTCGATACCATTCAGCGATACATAGGCATAATCACCCTCAAACACAATTCGATATCCCTTTTGTGTTAGTCATCGAATTGACATCAAGTTGCATTTCAAATCATTCACGAATAGAACGTCCTCCATTGTTTTTACCGATGTGTCACCATGGTGAAATGTTTTAACGAGAATGTCACCACGTTGCTTTGCAACAATGCTTTGATTTTTCTTGGCAACCGAAATGCTTATTTCGTCAATTGGTTCCAAATTTATCGAAGAACATCTTCTGATTCACCATATGCTGAGTCGCTCCAGAATCTAAAACAAATTTTATTTCCGCGTAATTACCGCTATTCTGCTGCAATTGAGCGTTAAATGCCTTCGATTCTGCCAAATTCTCTTTGGTACCATCTTCAACAATTGCATACATCGATGAACCGCTTGCTCTGTTTGCGCTTTCTCTATTTGACCTCTCTTTTTTGTTTTTATTGCGAAAACATTGAGCCTATTTGTGTCCAGGTTTTTTACACAAATGACATATAATTGTCTTATTCCCAGCAAACATTGCTCCAGGCTCAATTGATTTACTTGAACCATTTCCACCAGTCCGCTTATTGTACTCATCCATTAACCGAGTTTTAACAAATTCTACAGTTAACTTTGATTGATCCATCGTTTCCGATGGTGTCACTAGGTTATCATAACCTCTTGGCATAGTAATCAACAAATGTACAACCACATCAAGCTCTTCCATTTTAGCTCCCGTTGACTTTAACTCTCGAATTCTCTTATCAAATTGCAAAAGGTAACTTATCATATCATCCGACTCATTGTATTTCATTGTCAGCAATTGTTTTCGTAATAAAACTTGCGACGCCACACTTTTCCTTTCGAAAATCGTGCATAATGTGTCGAACATGTCCTTTGCCCGAGCTTTTTCGCGAACATACTCAAGTTGGCTATCATGAACTGACTGTACTAATATCGAAACACATTTCCTTTCATTCAACTTAATCGTAGGATGTTTTGTCACATCTTCTGTAAGAATGACCTCCAACGATTCCTCGATGAATCTTCTCAACTCCATTTCATCAAGCAAAATTCCCACATGATATTTCCAATTGCTAAAATTCGTGCCATCGAATTGTTGAATTTTTAGAATGTTATTTACAGTAACGTTCGCCATATTTGTCTGTTGCCTTCACCACAATTGACTTTCAATCTCAATTGTATAACTTTATCCTGCACGCACTGGGCCCATAACCTCAGAGAATATGCAAGAAATTGCAGTAATTTATTCAATCAAATAATTGAAATACAAAGGATGAATCAACAAAAAAGACGGCTACTACTGAGCTCTTGAGCTGTTTCTCTCAAACTGACTCTCACTGTTTCTTGATCACCAAGGTTACCTCGGTCGCCTTCATTTGTCAATTGTTATTGTTTTTTAACATACTTTATTCTATTTTATTGTTTATATTAACGTTATGTCTAACTCCATTTGGGGGTCTGATGTCGGTGAGGCGCTTTGCCGAATTTTGCTGTTGTTACTTACTTTAGATAGTTCACTCTTTCGGAACTTGGAACGGAGTCGTGCTCAGGGTTTAGCGGGCGGTTGACCTTTCTTTCTGCCAATAGAACCTGGATTTGAACCGCCTTTTCCTTTCCTTCTTTCACGGTTTTTGTCTCCTAGTAGGAACTTCTTGTGGAACGGAACTGGCGATGTGCCGTCCGGTTCCAATAGGATTCGGAACCACTCGACCTTTTGCAGGCACACTTGCTGTTTTCCCATTTCATTATCGCTAATTCGGTTATTAAACTCGTTATAGTACGAAAACAAAAATTTAATTCAGTTGTTTCTTAGATTGGTAACCAAGGTTACCAGACAAGTAAACAAATTTTTTCATTTGTCTGAATTTGGTAACTAACTAAATTCAGACAAAAGATGGACACTAAATAAACACAAAAATATCACTACAAACACTTTTGAAAACTGAGGTGTGAGTGTGATGAGAATAATAGTCGATGTTACAAGAACACTGATCGTTTATTATATTATTACAAAGTGTGCTAGAAACGTCAAAGACTAAAAACTAAGAACTAAAAACCCTGCGTAGCAAGACGCTTGCGTTAGGGCATCTATACAGAGGGTTCCAAGTATCAATGTGCAATTTCATTCCTTAACAAACACTTTTCCGTGGTTGCTACTCAAATTTGGATAAATAACGATTGTTACCGCTGCCATTGGTAACGACAGAAAGGTCTCTTATTGTTAGCGACCTTTGTCAATTGTTCAAAGTGCAACCAGGGAATATTGTTGATAGTAACAATTTTTGTTTGAGTTGTTCGTCCTTCTTCTGTCTGAATTTAGTTACAATAGTTACCATAATCGTAAGAGAAGAGTTGTTAACGCTAATCCCAAATCTTTATCCCAACCAGCCACCCACACTCCTGCAAAGTCTTCCAGATCCAAAACTCAGGAACTCGGTCACCCCCAAGGAGGTGATGTCGAAATTGTCTAACTACGATTCACCCCACCAGTTATGATTCATTGTTCAAATTTATGTATATCGAATTGTATTAAAGGATTTTATACCAAGTACACTAAGAATTAGAAGAGACTTCTCATAGAGAAGAAACTTTTAAATTGGTTTGGGAAAAACCAGCGCTAATGATTAGCCGTCTCAGATCTCAATTTCGGTTAATATTTTTTGACAGCTCATTGACAATCTTGGCAACTGATCTTTGTGTAATTTCGTTTTGTTTGGTGTTCAATCCTATAATGCTCTTTGGCGAATTACTGAGAGAGGTTATTTCAATTTGCCAAAATATGCGGAAAGTGGGAAGGTCCTAATTATGTGATGTGAATTTATAAGTTTAACAGAATTGAAAAAAAGCAGCTAAAAAAGATGTTTAAGTTTTATTATTATCTTATCAAAGAAAATATACAAAATTTTGATATTTGTTAGGAATAGCAATGTCTAATTAACAATTCACACACTTTTGTCGATGCATATTCTTCAGACAACAAAAGTATGTTTTACTTTTGATTAATAAACATATCGCCTTCATTGCTGTTGAAACCTGAATATGTACAAAATATCATTTGATTTCAAAACTGATCTTGAACAATTATTTGGTAACTTCTTAAAATTTCGTCATTGAAAAGACAAAAACAACAAAAGAAATAAGTATTTACACTTCGTTAGCTGTTTGTTTCACTTTTTTGCCTTCAATGCAGACACAAATCTAATATTTTTGTTTATATTCAAAACGTAATTATAATTTTGTCCAGATTGATGTTTTCAATGAACTCAGAAGTCTTTATTTATCTAGTAATAGAGGTCCTTATGATATTCTTTCTACAGTATTGAATGAATTGTGGATTTTCATTAACAAAGCCTCTAACAATGAAACTTAATATGTTTTTAAAATCTACTTTATTTCCTAACGTACGGAAAAAATCATTTGTTATACCTATCTTAAAGGATGGAGATAGTTTACTTGTTGTTTTCCAAGATTGTCCAAAAAAATCATTTCCAAAATAATTATGCCATAGTTCCAAAATATTATAAAGGAGAGTCTACATGATTTTTGCAAATATAAATCTTCTGCGACCAACCTTCTTATTTATAAACTCTCGACAGTTGGTGCTCTTGAAAATCATTTACAGGTTGATGCTGTTTATACAGACATTTAAAAGGCATTTGATAGAATCTGCCATGATTTATTGTTTGCTAAACTAAATGGGCTGGATTTGACAAGTAATTTTTCCACTGTAAATAATCATAACGATTGTAATTTAAAGTGATTAGTTTTTATAAAAAAATTAATCAACACCATATTCGCAAGTTATACTTTAGATAAAAGATATTAATGTAATGTGTTTGAAATTTAAAAATGAGTAATAGATTGGGCGGTAGTTTTTCTAGAAAAGTTGGTTCGGTTCAAGCTACAATGAATTTGGGTAAATGTAAAAGAAAAGCTGGAGCATATCTTGGTGCTTTTGCCCACACATTAAAGTAGCTTTTTACACAAATACTGCTGTAGGATCTTTCCATAATCGGTATCGCGGATTATATGTACAGCAATTAAGCAGAACGAAATACTCTCACATTAGCTGTAAAAATTGCCAGAGTTGTCAAAACGTGCGGACTCCTTAGGAACCCGTTAGGAATATTTAAACAATTACAATAATGGCAACTTGATGCCATTATTGTGGAGATGTCGATTACCAGTCCTGAAAGTCACGGAAATCAAATTAGTTGCAGATCTATCGTCGACATACAAAAACTGTCTGTGATTCTGATAGATAATTAACATGTGAAAAGAAATTGTTTTTGTTAACTTTGTTAACTTTATATTTCCATTAGAATAGATTGCTGATAAGAGAAGTTCCAACTATTATAATTTAGTTTGAATATGTGATACGGACGACGTGAGGGATGAAATTGAAAACAGGATAACTAGATGTATATACACATAAATAAAATTTTAATTAATTAGTAATTACAAAACTAAACGAACATTTGGGAGTGGGTGTTGGACTGAGTGACATTTTACGAACTTTCAAGTTTCAATAGCAACGAAGGAATTTTGTGTATCAAATAAAAGAAAATAATATTTATGTTGCTAAGGTTACGATTCCTTGTGACATATGCCAGACGTTAAAATATAAACAAAACATCCAATGTCCAATTGAACCTTATTCGAAATATGTAATTTAGAAAAAAGTTGTCTTCTTTCAAGTAAATTTGATTTGTTTCTTCCATTTCTTCTTTTATTGATGATCCTTGGTCCTGGATTTGCATTTGAGGACTTTTATGACCTTACCTATTACAAGTGTATCACCCTTACTTACTTTGTTTCTTGTGGTTGGTATTGTTGACTGAGAATACTGTTGAGTCACTTTCAGGTTGTTTAACATCTTGTGATGGTATTGATTTCACAGAAATTGAAGTTATCTTCATGCCGGAGCTTTCAATAGCAATAATCATTGGTTGATATGAGGACTCTGGTAGACCGGAGAGTAGCAATGTAACTAGCCATTCATCGTCAACTGCGAAACCAATGTTTCTCAGCTTGTGAGCAGTACACATAATTTTGCTCACATATTTCTCTACGTTTTGACATAGAGTAAGTGAAGTATTATAGAGATCACGCGGCAGCCCATCACAGCGTGTCAACCAAGAGTCATCAAATACTTATGAAAACGTATCCCATACTTCTTTTGCAGTACTACTCTCTTGTATGTGCACGTAATTTATTTAGTCAACTAGTAAATTTATCTTAGTTTTTGCCTTTGTGTCTCGTTTTGTGTCCACAATGACACATGTGGTGGGGTCTATGCAGTTTCACAACTCCTCTTGCTGTAGGTATGATTTTAGAGCAAATCGCCACGTTACGTAATTATCTCGGTCGGTTAACTTTTCAATTAATGCCAATTGATTGTTTGCTGACAATTTAAGAACCCTTATTCCAGATGTTACGAGAAAACACTTTTCAATTGTCGTATTGACGTTTTAGGTTAACTTCATTACTTTTCTCAGTAAGTAAGCCATTCTGGGCTTCCCCGGGCTTTTCTGGCTCCATAACCTGTTAATTTTTCTTAAAAGAATTTTTTATTTCAGGAGAAAAACTTATATTTAAGAATTTAGCGTTAAAATTACAACTTAACTGTCTACAGACGCACAATTCAAATTACAATTTTATCAGTTTATGTGTAGTTTCAGTACACTCCTACAGGTCATCGCATCAGTCACAATTGGATTCCCAAGAGAAAATGAAACATTATTTGTTTTAAGTTGTGTTATAATTTTTCATTCTTTATAATAGCCTAAGCTACATTGCGCTGTAAATTGAGAAGAATGTTTCAGGTAAACTACTTTGGGTTAACAAGACATCATTAAATTAACTGAGAAATGCATATTATCGGAATTTGTAAGCTGGGTCATCTCCTTGATTAATATTTATATGATCCCATTTTTCGCACATTTTGGCAGACTGAAATATCCTCTTTCTGTAATTCGCCAAAGAGCAGTATAGGATCGGACACCAAACAAAACAAAATTACACAAAGATCAGTTGTCAAGATTGTCAGTGAGTTGTCAAAAAATACGAGCCGAAACTGAGACTGAGACGACTAGCCATTAGTGCTACCAAATAATTCCATTCAATTAGAAACGTTAAATAATTACTTTAATAACAAGGAGTTTATTTTCTATGAGAAGGCTCTTCTAATTCTTAGGGTACTTGGTCTAAAATACTTTAATACAATTCAATATACATAAATTTCAACACTGAACCATAAATGGTGGGGTGCGTCGTAGTTACACAATTTCGACATCACCTCCTTGGGGGTGACCGAGTTCCAAGAAGTTTTCTGAGTTTTGGAGCTGGGAGACTTTGCAGGAGTAGGGGTGGCTAGTTGGGACAAAGATTTGGGATTAGCGTTAGGAGTAGGGGTACTATCAGAGTTTACCGATAGCATCCATAGTTTAGACGACAAAGCTGTGTAAGCACTCTTTCACTCTCTGTATCTCACCTTCACTTAGCTTTTCTTTTTTCCGGACCCTACACATAGTTTATTGGTTTAGTAACCGAGGTTACAAGCCAAATTAACAACTCTTCACTTTCGATTATGGTAACTTTTATAACTAAATTCAGACAGAAGAAGGACGAACAACTCAAACAAAAATTGTTACTATCAACAATATTCCCTGGTTGCTACCTTGCCCACACTTTGAATAATTGACAAAAGTCGCTAACAATAAGAGACTTTTCTGTAGTTATCAATGGCAGAGGTAACGATCGTCATTTAATCAAGTTTCGGTAGCAACTGCGGAAAAGTGTTGGTAGTGACATTTTCGTTTTTATTTAGTGACCCTATTAAAGTTCCTATTAAAAGACAAGAACAGTGAAATAAGAAAAGGAAAAGGAGGCTCAAATCCAGGTTCTATTGGCAGAAAGGAAGGCGGTACCACATCCAACGACACAGCTAATTATTGTAAAGCCGGTTACATTAGAGTACATTAGAGTACCAATTAATTCTCTGTATCGTGTGAGGTCTTTGAATGGTTTTAAATCTCTGTTAAATTTTGAGTTGCAGTCATACAATGTTTTAATTGGATTGCAATCCACCATTCTGAATTTCTCTAAAACATATTTTTTTTGTTTAAGTGTTACTCCTTTCTTACTTTGGTTAATTTCTATTCTAAAGAAAAACCTAGCAATCTTTGATCTTCAATTTCTCAGCTAATTCTCTTTTAATTTCATTACCAGTTAGTTTTTTGAGAGCTCTTTTGTACTCCTTAAATTTTTCAAAAACTTCTCTCTTTGACTTAAGGAAAAAACCTGGAACCACCTATTATAATCATCTATTGATGTAAGAAGATATCTTGATCCACCGCTGAATTTGACTCGCATTGGTCCGCAGATATCTGAATGGACAATATTCAGTAACTGCTTACTTCTTCCTTCTCTGTCAGTAAAGGGTTTCCTTGCTTGCTCACCTCGTTGACATTGTCACACCACATGGGTAATTTATCATTATCCAATTTATTACCGTGTACCAGTCGCTATCTGTACAAATCCTGTACGCCTTTGCAATGTAAGTACTGTAGTTGTCTATGCCACAGGAAATTAATAGTTAAATATTCTCTCTTTATTAATGAGGTTCTGTTAGAGCATTTGTCAACATTGGCAACGTCTAATGCGCAACCCCCTCCCCTTAGTTAGTTAGGGTGAATTAGCTTTAAGTTACTTACTTTCAAGTCAGCTCGAGAGCAACACACAACGTTCAGATGCTCTGAGCAATATAAACAGAAAAATCACAAACTTGGCAGTTTTACTAGTCCAGCACATACAAAACATTAGTCCTTCGAGCAGAAACTATTACACATACAAAACATTGGTCCTTCGAGCCAGATTTACGTGTACAAGATTAGCAAGAAGCAAGGGCGAACGGAAAACACCTGTTCAACACACAGAAGAATACGTGGCGATAAGTTCCGTCGTACCGAAAACAGCAATTAGTGTTCAATTGGCAACGGTTCCAGTTGAAATAACCAGTGCAGGCAAGTCAAGTTTGGATTTGGCATCGATTCCAGAAGAATTCCAGCAAAAGGAAATCTAATCAACAACCATAGCAACATCAAGGTCATTTCAAAAACATACCAGGGTTTCAAGTCAAAAGGGCCTGCATTGCACGTGTCCACAACCATTGGTTTCAAGTTGAAAGGCCTGCGTAACACGTGTCTACAACCACTTGAGTCTTTGTTTCCCATCTACTACCTGCATGCACATTTGCCAATTTAAAAAATTCTTTACATTTGAAAAACAAAACGATCACAATGTCTACTGAAAGCATTAAGAAATTACAATGTAAACGTCGTACAATCAAAGGCAAGCTGACCAGGTTGCAAAATTACGTAAACTCTATAGACACCGCAATCATTAATGACGAATTAATAGCACAATTAAGAATTCGTTTGGAAAAACATTCGTGTATATTAGATGAATTTTCTTCCATTTGTACAGAAATATACTACCTCGAAGATAATGAGGATAGTTCTGAATTGGCGGAGTTTGAAGATTCATTCTATGACGTTACAACAAAAATTACTAGATTAATCAACGATTATACCATAAATAATCAAACACAATCGAATACGTCATCATCAGATACAGTCGCGAGCAATCCAATTACAGGTATAAAATTGCCTACAATAAATCTACCTTGTTTTAAGGGCCACTATGACGGTTGGCTAGAATTTCGCGATGCATTTAAGTCATTGATACATGCAAATCAATCTTTGTCCGACGTTCAAAAACTTTATTATTTGCGCTCGTGTCTTCAAGGGGATGCTGCTCGAGTCCATTGAAATTACTGCATATAATTATGATATTACTTAGCAATTGTTAGAAGATAGGTTCGAGAACAAGTCCCTAATAATTCACAATCATATTAAAGCCATTTTCGATCATCCAAATGTTACAAAGGAATCACATGTTCAATTGCGAGATCTCTGCGACTCTGTGACAAAAAACTTGCGTGCTCTAAAATCTTTGGGCGAGCCGACAGATACGTGGGATACTCTTATAATTTACATAATCGCAACCAAAATGGACGATATTACCCGACGCGAATGGGAGATCGTCAACAACAACTCACAAATTCCAAACATGGCGGATATGTATAAATTTCTAAAAGGGCGTTGTGAGCTTTTAGAGAAACTGGAACATGAAAGGTCTAAAAAGCCAAAGAACAAACCATTCAAATCAAGCGCATATGCCACTGTGTCTGTCAAGGTCAGTTGTTATTATTGTAAAAAGGATCATGCAATTTACAACTGTAATAAATTTAAAGGGCTCTCAATAAATGACCGTATCTCAGAAACTAAAAGGCTTAAGCTGTGTCTAAACTGTTTAAGACAGGGACACAACACAAAAACATGCCATTCATTTAGTTGTCGAAAATGTGGCAAAAGGCATAATACCTTACTACATATTGAGACACATGTTGGCAGTGAAATTGTCACTGACACTGAAGTGCCAGTTACCATTGTCAATCACTCGGTGGCAAATGAACAAAGGCAAGTCTACTTGTCAACAGTCTTAATTCATGTAACAGATGCACAAGGCAACAATCAAGTTCTACGTGCACTACTTGACAACGGGTCCCAAAGTTCATTTGTGACTGAAAGGGCTGTTAAAATGTTAAATTTAAATAAACACAAAACCCAATTTAAAATTTCTGATGTTGGTCAAACTATATCGGAGATTCAATATCAAACAATACTCGACATTTCTTCTGTTTAAGGTTCATTCAAAACATGCGTTTCATGTTTAATTATGAATAAGATCACAGAACCCATACCTTCTACTACAATGCCAAAATATAACTTTACACTTCCAAGTCGTATTACTTTGGCAGATCCTACTTTCAATATATGCAATGATATCGACATCCTATTGGGTGCCGACATATTTTGGAAGGTTCTACTGCCTGAGCGTGTTTCACGTCCTTTGGGTGGATCGTTATAGGAGGTTGGAGTAAAGGGAATCAGAGGCATTCAGTCAATTGTTTAGTCGTAAACAAAACTGATGAAATCGTGAAGCGTTTTTGGGAAATAGAGGAAATAGGTGATTCGTATCAAATATTTAATGAAAGGGAACAGTTTTGCGAGAATCATTTTAAAGATCATTATGGGCGCGACTCGTCTGGCAGATTCATTGTACGAATCAATATTATTTACCTCATCATGCGGTTTTAAAAGAATCAAGTTTGACAACAAAAATACGTGTTGTATTTGATGCGTCGGCCAAGACAAGTAGCGGTCTTTCGCTAAATGATGTTCAATGCAGCGGCCCGACCATACAAAATGAGTTGTTTTCCATACTATTGAGATTCCGAATTAATCAATATGTTCTCACAGGAGATATATCAAAAATGTATCGTCAAGTTCTGGTTCATTTTGATGAACGATGCATGCAAAGAATATTTTGGAGATTCAACAAAAATGAAGTAATACAAACCTATGAGCTGGCAACCGTAACTTACGGCACAGCATCAGCACCATTCTTAAGTGTTAGATGTTTGAAACAATTAGCTATGGATCACTCAACAGAGTTTCCCGAAATTAGCAGGATCATTGAGAATGATTTCTATGTAGACGATGTGATTACGGGTGCTAATTCAAAGGCAGAGTTACTGCGCATTCAGCGAGAACTGTCAAACATCTTACAACGGGGCAAGTTCGAACTGCGCAAATGGTTGTGTAATGATTCAGAATTGTTATCTAAATTTCAAGTAAATAACAATTTAAATGTTGGATTAATTCATTTGTGACCAAATGACAATAATAAGGCGCTTGGTATACTATGGAATGCTTGTAACGACATTATTCAATTTGAAACAAGTCAGCTTAAATATTCTCAACAATTTCCAACCAAACGTTTCATTTTGTCAACAATAGGTCAAATATTTGATCCTTTGAGATTGATTGCACCTATCACAATTTTGGGAAAAATCCTTATTCAAAAATTGTGGTTACAAAAACTAGATTGGTATGATCCCATATCTGTTCATTTATCCAGTCTATGGTCAGAATTTGTAAATAATATTCAAAATTTGAATAACTTGAAGATTGATCGGTTTGTGTTGAAGCCAGAGTACGAGGAATGTGAGCTCCACGGTTTTGCAGACGCGTCTGAAGCGGCTTACGGTGCCTGTATTTACCTACGATGTAAGGTTAAAAATCAGTACTTTGTTCAAATGCTTTGTTCCAAATCAAAGGTTGCGCCAATTAAACAGGTATCATTGTCAAGGCTTGAATTATGCGCTGCAACATTACTCGCAAAATTAACAGACAAGGTACGACGATCAATCAGACTCAACATTCAAGCACAATTATTTTGGTCAGATTCCACGATTGTTCTTTGTTGGATACGAGGTTGTCCATCGCGTTGGAAAACCTTTGTTGCAAATCGCGTGGGTGTGATTCAGTCACTTACAAAACAAGAACAATGGAATCATGTAAGGTCTCAGTCAAATCCTGCAGATTTATTATCACGAGGTACGAATGCAAATGTTTTAAAAACCTCCACGTTTTGGTCAAATGGCCCACAGTGGCTCATTAAAGATAAGTCAGAATGGCCAGAATTTACGGAATCTGAACCGAATATAATTCCAGAGCAAAAAACTGTTTGTTTGCAAACAACCATTACAGACGAATCCATCTTCATACGATATTCGTCGATAACAAAATTAAAGCGCGTTGTTGCATACATGTTAAGATTTATTTCAAATTGTAAAGAAAAAAAACTATCTGGCCCTCTGAGCTGTACCGAATTAAAAAATTCTATGGTAGTTTTGCTACGTGTAATGCAACAAACTACATTTGTTACTGAGTATAATGATTTGGTAAATAAAAGGCCAATTAATAAAAAAAGCAGACTATTGTCTTTAAATCCGTTTATTGATAACGACAATTTAATACGTGTGGGTGGTCGATTAGTTAACGGTGATTATAATTTTAACAAAAAACATCCTGTCATCTTACCAAAGAGTCATGTTTTAACAGAATTGGTCCTCAGAAATGAGCATGTCAGACTGTTACATTGCGGACCTCAACAATTATTATATTCCGTACGGGATAATTATTGGCCAATCTCAGGTCGCACCGTATGTCGAGGAATAATTCGGAAATGTATTCGATGTTTTAAGGCTAAGCCAACGAATACGGAATATTTGATGGGTAATCTGCCTGAATGCCGCGTTAATCAGTCCAATCCTTTCACAAACGTTGGTTTGGATTACGCAGGACCATTTTTGTTGAAAGATAGAATAACAAGAGGTGCAAAAATCATAAAGGCTTATGTTTGTGTCTTCGTTTGCATGGCTTCAAAGGCTATCCATTTAGAATTATTAACTAATTTGAGCACAGAGGCATTTTTACAAATGTTAAAAAGGTTCATCGCTAGACGAGGTTTGCCCTCCAACATATATTCCGACAATGCCACCACCTTTGTTGGTGCAGACTCCGCATTGAAAGAAGAATTTCTGTTTGTTGACACTAACGTAGATAATATTAATCAATTCTTGAATAAAGAAGGTATTACGTGGCATTTCATTCCTGTGCGATCACCTAATTTTGGAAGTATATGGTAATGTCACAGATTGAAGCAGTTTTCAACTCGCGTCCAATAAGTCCATTATCAACAAATCCAGATGATTTATCTCCGTTAACGCCGGGTCATTTTCTAATTGGCAAATGTTTAACTTCAATTCCTGAACCTGTCCTTTCCCACATTCCTGTCAACCGACTCAATAATTACCAACGACTGGATCAACTGAAACACCACTTTTGGCAACGTTGGCAAAAAGAGTACGTGTCCGAACTCCAAGCCAGGTTGAAATGGAAACAAGCGGGTCAACACATCCTCAAACCAGGACATCTTGTCATCATTAAGGACGATCAACTGCCCCCTCTACAGTGGCGTATGGGACGCATTCTTGAGTTACATCCTGGTGAAGATGGAGAAGTGCGTGTAGTGAGTGTAAAAAGCACAACCGGTGTGCTAAAACGAGCAATTTCGAAAGTGTGTGCGCTACCTTGTGATTGACTTTTCTATTATGACTCCTATTCTGATTTCCAATGTATTAATTATATTCTATTTGTCTATTGAAAATTGTATTTTCAAGGCGGGCGGCATATTAGAGCATTTGTCAACATTGGCAACGTCTAATGCGCAACCCCCTCCCCTTAGTTAGTTAGGGTGAATTAGCTTTAAGTTACTTACTTTTAAGTCAGCTCGAGAGCAACACACAACGTTCAGATGCTCCGAGCAAAATAAACAGAAAAATCACAAACTTGGCAGTTTTACTAGTCCAGCACATACAAAACATTGGTTCTTCGAGCAGAAACTATTACACATACAAAACAGGTTCTTTCTCATTGAAAATGGTAATTAGAAGAAATACTTATGTACAGTAGTGCTAGAAATGAAACCGATCGTACCAAACTGTTATTTTTAGGGAATAATTTTGGCTAAATTCATTACTTATACTTACAGGAATTCCCAACTAAACACAGAATAACGCTCAATAAAACAACACATTGATTTGTTTTCAGAATAAATTATGATTTTTGTTTATTGGAACAAGGAGGCCTCTCCGGGCACCGATGCGAAGATCGTGGCCTAAGAGTAATTATCAAAGGTTTAGGAAAATAGAAGGGAAAACTAAAGAGGTACGTAACAATCGCTACATGGTAAAGAAAAGATGTCCCAAAGAGACGCAGAGGTCTAGACAGCCAAAAGACAAGGTCTCTTGTATCTGTCGGATTCACAGGGTTGGATATCATGCAAGCATGCAATCTCCGGATTAGAGTGTTGAAAGATAGATCTCCGGAGATTGAGGGCATGCTGTTTTCTCTGAGGCTATGAAATATGAAAAAATATGCAAGAAATCCGAAAAAAGTACAAGAAAAAATCACAATCTATCAAAAAGGCTGAGGACTAAAGCAGGTACTTTCATTTTATGGAAAGTTTTCCATAGTATGGGCATACGTTTCAACTCATCTAACATCTGAGAATTAAGCATGTTTATAGTAATTATAATATTAGAATGGTGCTGTAGTTGTTTTTGCTTATATTTTAATCTGTAATTCATGACGGAAAAGGTGTTTTTTATATATATATATATATATATCTGTATATTTTTCCACTGAATAATTGGAGGTTGAAAAAATTGGCAATGTGTCGAAACCATTTTATAACACCAAACTAGTATTAAAATATCGACATAAGTTAAACAAAGTAGTCTTATTTGTAAAGTTATGTTATATTTAAATATTTGGGAATCTCATTTATGGTCATCCACTGTAGGTTGAAATACAAGGATGAGATTGATTCGAAACAGTTCTACCATCAAAAATATTATAACAAATTGAAAAATCATCACGATATTCCTTTGCTCTGTCAATTTGCTGAGACCGTGGATTAAAACGAATTATAAGAAAAGATATAACTGAACCACAATTTGGTGTTATATTAATACAATGTAAGAATCAAATCTACTCCTTTTATTTTGTAATTACAAATTAATTAAAATTTTATTTATGTGTTTATACATCAGGCTAGTTATCTTGTTTTCAATTCTATTCCTCACCTTATAATAGTTGAAACTTCTCTTAGCAGCAATCTATTCAGCAGCAATAAATGTCAAAGAGGGATCTGCAACTGATTTGATTTCAGTGACTCTCAGGGCTAGTAATCTAAACCTTCAGACGGTAAGTTGCTATTTTTGTAACTGTTTAAATATTTCACCTTTTTAAATAAACAATAAATTCACGTAGTTGATTCTTTCAGCTTGAATAAGTGAGCGACAGATTTCAACTATGCACTGAATTTTTCTCCTTCACCTTTAGTTATCACCCTCAAACAACACTAATATACCAATCTTTCCATATTTGATAATTTTATGTCGCAAATTATTTAGATTTTTCATGTCTGGATGACAAGTTCAAATAATGTTATCACAATTTATAAACCAAATCATGAAATAGTAATTCACACTATTTCACAATTTTCTGGGAGCCTTGTATCCTATTAAGCAGTATTCTTCTAAAATATCTGTAATAAGGTATATCATAATTGAAATGAAAATTTATGCTCTTATAGACATTCAAGAAGTGAGACACAATTTACTTGCTTTACCTGTATGCTCGATACTTGCTTCAAAAATATGTTAATATCGTGGTGGTAACTCTCCATATGCGTTGGGATGTAGATGGAGTTCTTAAGATACTTTATTTAAATTTGCAATCTGTAAAAAGAAATAATTTTTGAGGGTATTGCAAAAATTATCTTCAAAAATTGATTGAATAAATCATGTTGTAGAAGAGAATGAAAAACACAGTGACCAAAGATTTTTTTGAAAGAAGGAAAATTTTTAATTAGGGAAGTCTCAATTTGATTATACGGCGTTGTAGTGCGTTGATTCAGTCAACCAAAGGGGCGGTATATATAACACGATATTTTACACTAAATACTCTCTGTACTCTGTAATATTGTATAACTTTGGTTAACTTTTGATATATATACAAATCAGGATTCTTTTTTACAGTTTCTAAGACATTTTGGTGTTTTGTTAATATATCTTATCTCCTAACTTTATTTAAGTGAACTTTAAATATAATTGGTAATATTTTGATACAGCAAAATTAAAGCCCACGGGAAATTTTCATGTGGCTTGATTTCCGAGAGTTTCATGATTAATTAACACTATTTGAAATCAGGGCTCTAAAATAGATATATTTCGTTATTAACGTAATTGTTGCAATATTCCGCCTTGATTAACTGCAATAAATTATGTATCTAAGGGAATCCAAATTTAAAAAACAATAGAACACTTGTTGTAACCTAGCAACTGTTATTTACAACTGTTCCCAAAACTTAATTTAAAATATTAACAATTTCAACATTCAAGAGATGCTGTGAAACTTTAGAACAGTAGGTGTCTCACCATTCAAAAAATCAACAACTACATACACGCCATTAATTTATTTCAGATGTAATTCATAAGGAATAACACATAATGTCTAAGGAAAGTCAAATTTGATGATTAACATCAGTGAATCAAATTTAAATGGAAAATGTGTGTGGTTTAAATTAATGGTTAAGACTTGAATAATACTATATGGAATAAATAATGAAATTATTTATTAACAATTTCTTAAAACGAGAGAATAAGTTTTTGAGAACTCTGGTTCTGTACGTGTGTTTTGACAACTAACTGTCACCTGATGTTGGAGTTATTTCATTTTGCTTGTTGGCCGATTTTATAAAGGCCTTACCAAGTATACAAAGTTGTTATTAAAAATTGTCGAGATATTCTGAACACAGGATCCTATAATAATAATCGAGGAGCTATTTTCCTGTCACAGTTAACTGTGTAGCATTCTGCTGATATAATTTAATTTACAATGCGAAAAAATATCTTATTCTTGAAAATAAAGCTTACGCTATAACAGAGTCAAGAATTGAGACGCAATTTACTTGGAAAATCATTTATTTAGAATACCGATCAGACATGTAGTAGATGTTAAGATTCTGCATATAGCATATAGATAAACCAAGTAAATTGTGTGTCACCTCTTGAATGTTTATCTTTCTTTTCAGTTATGTTATACCTTATTGCACGGTAAAGTAGTTTTTTTAGAAAAATACTACTTAAAATGATCCCAGGTTCCTATAATCGCGATTATAAGATTAGCAACTAATTAGAATGAAAATACCCCAACATGCCCAAGTAGTCTAATTTGTCAGCCAGTTATCAAAACGTGCGTAGCGGTTACGAGCTCTCAAGAAAACGTGGAGACACTTAAAATATATATGCACTAAAGTAGATGAAAATTTCATCAAAATTACAAATGATAGAGCTAGATTGCAAATTTTTACACAGAAAATTGTCATTTGAATTTGTTTATAAATTGTGTTGTCATTATTTGAACTTGTCATCTAGACATGAGGAATCTGAATAAATTTTGACATAAAATTAACAAAATTAGAAAGATTGGTATCTTAGTGTTGTTTGAGGGTGATAATCCAACCAAACGTGAAAGAGAGAAATTCAGTACCTAGTTGAAATTTGCCGCTCACTACTTCTTGCTTAAAAAATCAACTACGTGAATTATTTTTTGATTTAAAAAGGTGACATGTTTAAACAGTTACAATAATAGCAACCTACTGTCCGAAGGTTCCGATTACGAGTCACTGAAATCAAATCAGTTGTAGATGTCTCAACGACATTTATTTTCCGTCAAAGGAATACTGCCTGATAATTAACATGTGAATAGAAATTGTTTTCATTAACTTTATACTTAAATGCAGAAATATATTTTGCTACTAAGAGAGGTGGGGGATGAAATTGAAAACAAGTAACTTGCCTGATGTATATACACATAAATAAAATTTTAATTAATTAGTAATTACAAAATTAAACGAACATTGTGGAGTGAGTG
The DNA here is from genome assembly GCF_024364675.1 of Aethina tumida. Taxonomy (NCBI): domain Eukaryota; kingdom Metazoa; phylum Arthropoda; class Insecta; order Coleoptera; family Nitidulidae; genus Aethina; species Aethina tumida. The sequence goes on from NC_065435.1 coordinate 31,818,547, forward strand.
TTGTATTGAGTGACATTTTGCAATCTTTCCTGTTTCAGTTGCAACGAAGGAAGATTACGTCACCTTATGATGTATGTCAGCCTGTCCAATTATAGGCAAGAGTTATGGTTAATTCAATTAAACCTAATTCGAAATATGTGGTTTGGAAACACGTTGTCTTCTTTCAAGTAAATTTGATTTGATCTTATATTGTATTAATATTACATCAAATTGTGGTTCAGTTATATTTTTTGTTATAATTCTATTTGTTTGTATCCACAGTGTCAACAAATTGACAGAGCAAAGAAATGTCGAGATGAGTTATAATAACTTTAATGGTAGAACTGTTCCGAATCAATTTCATCCTTATATTTCTACTTACACAAAATGACTATAAATGGGGTTCCCAAATATTTAAAAATAATATAACTTTCCAAATAAAACTACTTTGTTTACGTTTCGTGGTTAATTTAATTAATTTTGACCTCCAATTAGTTAGTGGAAAGAAGTACTTAAAAGATATATGCGACATAATTTATGAAACACATTTACTGATTACAGTACAGATTAAATTTTAAGGAAGAATTACTTCGGCACTATTCTAAAATTATAATTAGAATAAACAAGCTTAATTCTCATATGTACTATGAGTTATAACGTAGGTCCGTACTATCGAAACATGGGACTCGAGATGACGATGTGTGGGACAAGAATTGAACTTCTATCCAATAGTATTTTTCTTACTACCTCGGCTACGCCTCGGGCAATATGGCGCGCAGGGCAGGAATCCCAAACTTTTTTCCCGTGTAGTGTATACTATTTTTCTTACTACCTCGGTCGAAAGTACGTATTTTGCTCCCCGGTTCCACCACAGAAAAATACTATTTCCTATCGTGGAACCGGGGAGCAAAATACGTACTTTCGACCGAGGTAGTAAGAAAGGAAAATTTCGACACGAGGCGGATTCAGGTAGAGGCGTTACTTACCAAAATCGATACCTGGGATTTCGTTAATGGTGAAGTATCAAAGCCAGTTATATGTCAGGGTGACACAAAAAGTGAATCAGGGCCTAAAACGTGGATGTAAATAAGATAAAAACGTAAATGCGGACATAATCCTATGCATAAGCCCATCGGACCTCAAGAGTATCAAAGGATGCGAGATTTCCAAAGACGTATGGCTTGAATTGGAGTCAATCCATGCTTCAAATGGACCGGCACTATTGGAACAATTATTTTATATATTTTATATATAATATTTATTTAAGTATAAATAAAATTGGATAACGATAAATTACCCACGTGGTGTGACATATGTCAACGGGGTAAACAATCAAGGACATCCTTTACTGACAGAGAAGTAAGAAGTAAGCAGTTACTGAAAATTGTTCATTCAGACATCTGCGGACCAATGCGACTCAGAACCAGTGGTGGATCAAGGTATCTTCTAACATTTAGGTGTATTTTCTCATGTCAAAAGAATTTCTTGAAAAATTTAAGGAGTACAAAAGAACTGTCGAAAAACAAACTTGTAATGAAATTAAGAGAGAATTAGCTGAGAAATTGAAGATCAAGGAATGCTAAGTTTTTTTTGGAATAGAAATTAACCAAAGCAAGAAAGGAGTAACACTTAAACAAAAAAAATATGTTTTAGAGAAATTCAGAATGGTAGATTGCAATCCAGTTAAAACACCCTATGACTGCCACTCAAAAGTTAACAGAGATTTAAAAATGTTCAAAGTCCCCACACGATACAGAGAATTAATTGGTAGTCTAATGTACTCTAATGCAGCCGATCAAAACTGGGGCTTTACAATAATTAGCTGTGTCTTTCTGACAATCGAACCTGGATTTGAGCCGCTTTTTCAGTTTCTTATTTCACGGTTTTTGTCTCTTAATAGGAACTTCTTCTGAAATGGAACTGGCGAAGTGCCGTGTGGTCCCAATAGGACTCTGAAGCACTCGAACTTCTTGCAGGCACGCTTGCTGTTTTCGCATTTCATGACCGCTAATTCAGTTATTAAATTGTTTATAGTACGAAAACCAAAACACAATTCAGTTGTTTCTTGGATTGGTAACCATGATTATGCGATTATTGCTTTCGCATAATGTCTTGATTGGCATTGTCAGCACCAATACATTCCGCTGACTTGCCAAGACTCAGCGGTATATCTGGGTCACGCTTTACTGGTGTCAATAAACTATTGTAATGTTTTGTAATATCAGACTATAAATAAAAGCGTGACGAAGATCAAGTAACAGGACAGAAGTGTGTGAACTACAACAGAGGTCACGAGTCGCCCGGTGGATACCAGTGAACCCCAAGATGGTCCCTTACTTATTACTGTAAGTTAGACAATTTGTAATGTGTTTTTTCTATATAAGCTATGAATAAAATTGTATTTATTCTGTACTGGTGTTTATCTGAGCTACTCCCCAACCCCCAATAAGTCACGGGTGTGACAATATATTATAAATAATTATGTTATATATAGCTGTAAATCTTTCTACTGAATAATTGGAGGTTGAAAAAATCGACAATGTGTCGAAACCATTTTATAACACCAAACTAAATTATCGACTTAAGTTAAACTAAGTAATTTTATTTGTAAAGTTAAGTTATATTTAATTATTTGTGAATCTCATTTATAGTCTTCCAATGTAGGTTGAAATATAAGGATGAGATTGATTCGAAACAGTTCTACCATCAACAATATTATAACAAATCGAAAAATCATCACGATATTTCTTTGCTCTGTCAATTTGCTGACACCGTGGATAAAAAGGAATCGAATTATAAGAAAAGATATAACTGAACCACAATTTGGTGAAATACAATATAAGAATCAAATCAAGTTTTGCTTGGGAGAAGACAACTTTGTTCTATATTACATACTTGTGACATATGTCATAAGGAAACGTAATCTTAGCAACATAAATGTTATTTTATTTTTTGACAAACAATTGGTTGCTATTGAAACTTGAAATAAATGTCGACGATCTGCAACTGATTTGTTTTCAGTGACCTTCAGGGCACGTAATCTAAACCTTCAGACAGTAAGTTGCTATTTTTGTAACTGTTTAAATATTTCACCTTTTTAAATCAACAGTAAATTCACGTAGGTGATTCTCTCAGCTTGAATAACTGAGCGACTGATTTCAACTATACACTGAATTTTTCTTTTTCAACATTGGTTATCACCCTCAAATGATATACTAATCTTTCCATATTTGATAATTTTATATCGCAAATTATTTAGATTCCTCATGTCTGGATGACAAATTCAAATAATATCAACACAACTTATAAACCAAATCATAAAATAGTAATTTCTATTTTACAATTTTCTGCGTAAATATTGATTTGCAATCTTTGTTCGGTTGAAACTTATAATTAATGGCTTTATCATTTGCAGTTCTGCTAAAATTTTCATCTACTTTGGTGCATATATATTTTTGGTGTCTCCATATTTTCTTGACAGTATGCCTGTTTTGACAACACACATCGAGAACTAAAGATGGAGTATTTTCGTTCTGCTTATTCGCGATTCTGATCATAGAATGAAGGTATTTTATACTACCAAACATCGCGGACCCTTGTATCCTATTAAGCACTATTCTTCTCAAATATCTGCAATAATAATAATAATAATAATATCATAATTGAAAAGAAAGTTTATGCTCCTATAGACATTCAAGTAGTGAGACACAATTTACTTGCTTTACCTATATGCTCCATACTTGCTTTAAAAATATGTTAAAATCGTGGTAGTAACTCTCCATATGCGATGGGATGTACATGGAGTTCTTAGGATGCTTTATTTAAATTTGCCATCTGTAAAAAGAAATAATTTTTGAGGGTATTGCAAATATTATCTTCAAAAATTGATTGAATAAATCATATTGTAGAAGAGATTGAAAAACACAGTGACCAAAGGTTTTTTTGAAAGAAGGTAAATAATGGAGCGATTTTTAATTAGGGATGACTCAATTTGATTATACGGCGTTGTAGTACACTGATTCAGTCAACCAAAGGGGAGGTATAAATAACACGATATTGTACACTAAATACTCTCTGTACTATGTAATATTGTATAACTTTGATTAACTTTTGATATATATACAAATCGGAATTCTTATATATGCCTAACTTTACTTAAATGAATTTTAATATGATTGGTAATATTTTGTTTCAGCAAAATTAAAGCCCACGGGAATTTTTCATGTGACTTGATTTTCGAGAATATCATGACTAATTAACACTATTTGAAATCAGAGCTCTAAAATAGATATATTTCGTTATTAATGTAATTGTCACAATATTCCGCCTTGATTAACTGCGATAAATTATGTATCTAAGGGAATTGTTCCTACAACTTAATTTGAAATATTAACAATTTCAACATTCAAGAGATGCTGTGAAACTTGAGAACACTAGGTATCTCATCATTCAAAAACTCAACAACTACATACACGCCATCAATTTATTTCAGATGTAATTCATAACACATAATTTCTTAAAAGAGTCAAATTTGATGATTAACATCAATGGATTGAATTTAAATGGAAAATGTGTAGGGTTTAACATAATGGTTAAGGCTTGAGTAATACCATATGGAAAAAATAATGAAATTATTTACTAACAATTTCTTAAAACAGGAGAATAAGTTTTTGAGAACTCTGGACCTGTACGTTTGTTTTGACAACTGACTGACAACTGATATTTCAGTTATTTCATTTTGCTTGTTGGTCGATTTTATATAGGCGATACCAAATATAGAAAGATGATATTCTAAATTGTCGAGAGATTCTGAACTCAGGATTCTATAATAATAATGACGGAGCTATCCTCCTGTGACAGTTAACAGTGAAACATTCTTCTGAAACAATTTAATTTACAATGCGAAAAAACATCTTATTATTGAAAATAAAGCTTACGCTATAACAGAGTCAAGAATTGAGACACAATTTTCTTAGAAAAGCATTTATTTGGAATACCGATCAGACATGTGTTAGATGATGATATTCTTCCAGGTAAATAGAAAGGAAGAATGTATGTTTGAATGTGTTTCTTTTGTTTGATAAACAAACTGCCTTCGTTGCTATTGAATCCAGATTATGTACAAAACTATTTTTTGGTAAATTTACCTTCTAAACTTGTTCATTAAGTTATTGCGAAGAGCACAAAAAACTTGAGCAACTTTTATTTATCTTCTAAAGGGTTCTTATCCCATCAAATAACATTCGCAAAGTTCAACTTATATTGTGCATCACAATCTTCAAGTTTTGATTCACCACCACGATTTGAACTTTATTTTAAAGCAAATATGGTGCAAGTAGGTAAAGTAAATTGTGTTTCAGCTCTTGAATGCTTATAAAGATTTTTTAAAATTTAAATTTTAAATACTACTTAATAGGATCCCAGGTTCCTATAATCGCGATTATAAATCAGCAACTAAGGCAAAGTTGTCCAATTTGTCAGCTCTCAAGAAAACGTGGAGACACTTAAAATATATATGCACAAACGTAGATGAAAATTTCAACAAAATTACAAATGATACAGCTATTAATTATAAATTTTATCTGAACAAAGATTGCAAATCAGCAAATTGTAAAGTAGAAATGACTTTTTCATGATTTTGTTAATAAAATGTGTTGACATTATTTGAAGTTGTCATCTAGAGATGAGGAATCTAATTAAATTTTGACATAAAATTAGCAAATTTGGAAAGATTGGTATCTTTGTGTTATTTGAGGGTAATAATCCAACCGAACGTGACAGAAAAAATTCAGTACTTAGTTGAAATTTGCCGCTCACTAATTCTTGCTTAAAGAATCAACTACGTGAATTATCTTTTGATTTAAAAAGGTGAAATATTTAAACATTTACAACAATAGCAACCTACTGTCTGAAGGTTTTGTTAACATTGTTAACTTTATACTTAAATGCCGATATATATTTTTTGCTAAGAGAGGTGAGGAATGTCGTCTTTCAAGTAAATTTTATTTGATCTTGCATTGTATTAATATTACATCAAGTTGTGGTTCAGTTATATTTTTTGGTATAATTCTATTCGTTTGAATCCACAGTGTCAACAAATTGACAGAGCAAAGAAATATCGAGATGAGATGAGTTATACTAAATGGTAGAACTGTTCCGAATCAAATTCATCCTTATATTTCAACCCACACTAAATGACTATAAATGTGATTCCCAAATATTTATGTATAATATAATTTTCCAAATAAAACTACTTTGTGTACCTTTAAGTTATGTGGTTAATTTAATATAAGTTTGGTTGTTAATAAATGGTTTCGACCTATTGTCGATTTTTTTAACCTTCAACTATTCAGTGGAGGTACTTAAAAGTTATATGCAACATATTTTTTTAGGAAACACATTTAGTGATTACAGTACAGATTAAAATTTAAGGAAAAATTACTTCGGCACTAATCTAAAATTATAATTGCTATAAACAAGCTTCATTCTCAGATGATAGATGAGTTGAAACCTAGATCCACACTATGGAAACATTTCCATAAATTGGAAGTACTTGCTATATACAGAGATAGATATGTGGAACTCCAATGGAAACATTCCAGTCCTCAGCCTTTTTGGTAGAACTTTTGAATACGGTTTCTTGGTAATGATGTTTTCTTCTTTATTGTGATTTTTTCTTGTACTATTTTCGGATTTCTTAGATTTTTATTCATATTTCATAGCCTCAGAGAAAATATTTGTCGATGTCGTCAGGTTTTGTCGTGGCTCATTTCATCTTCATTTATATGATGGTAATCAGCCTTTCCATGTGAACGTAACTCCTCGTGCCCAACGAATCGTCGAAATACTTTAAAAAAGATATATAAAATTAATATTAAAGATTAATTTTATTATATATACCAATTTTATTTGTTTTTCATTTAATTTAAATAATTTAATTGTGTGTTTTAACATAAAATATGTCATTAATTATAAAAATCTTGAATACAGATGAAAATTATACTTACATTCAAATCCAATTCTTGGGCCACTAGAAGCTTTACACCATTTGCCTTTTGCGTCATACTTTAAGTTTCAATCTTAATTTATTCTGAAAACAAATTAATTAAAGTACTTATTCTTTGTTTAGTTGGGATTCCTGTAAGTAAATTAATGAATTTAGACAAAAATATTCCCTAAAAATAACAGTTTGATACGATCTGTTTCATTTCTAGTATTACTATACACAAGTATTTCTTCCGATTATCATTTCCAATGAGGTAGGGACTCATTAATAAAAGCGAGAATATTTAACTAATAATTTTGAATTGAAGCGTAGAAGCAACTTCAGAGAGATGTGGTTCGTATGAAATAAAAGTTTGAACTGATTAAAGTTTGTTGGTAAACAAGTAAAGAAAACTTTTTGGTCTACCTGATTTAATGAACAAAATTGAAATTAGTTTATGACAACGAAATTCAAATATCTACAAATGAATAACGAATTAATAAATAAAACATTGAAATTTGTTTATGGGAATGGAATTCAAATGTCCACAAATGAATAACGAATAGTTAATTTTATAAGCTCTTTAGAGAACAACTTAGGAAACTTAGTTTTTAATTTTTTTACATGTAGATAAAGTAGGAACATATTGTATAAAATTTCATAAGACACAATCAACCAATGATAATTGATGGTTTAAAGTGTAAACCTCAGTACTCATGCAAACACTATACTTACTCATCATTGGTCCAATTCACTCGAGGCAAGTTATGTTAGAATATCTAGACATCATGTATAACGGTTGTGATGACAACGGAGAATAAAAACAACAGAAGAGCGTAGTTATAGAAACAGAGTTAAGTTGTAAGAGCAGAGTTAGTTGTATACAGCCCACCAATGTTGTAAGATAGTCAATAAGCGTTTTACTGAGTACCTTGCATTATCATTCCACGTCGCCTTGTAAGCAGGCATATTCTAACTATTAACTTTTGTATTTTGACCTTAATGGAAACAAATACTTCCAGTGCTTCCGTGTCCTTTCGGTGAGCACAGGGGTGCGTCGTCAGGATTTCGAGAACACCTCCATAGGCGTATCCCACTTTGTGGAAGACTTCTGCGTTTTGGAGGTGTGGGGTGGCTGGTCGGGAGGAAGGCTTGGTGTTAGGGTTAGAAGTAGGAGTATATATGTATATATACATAAAGCATATACCACCTTCAAACGTTCGCACAAATTTTGTACTGCTGAGTTGATATCACTATCTGAAACATATGTTTCCGCTATGTTAGGACCATAGTTAGAATCTCCTGAAAATTTGATCCTTATTTTTACAGATTCCCTATCATAAGGATTTTTGCGCTTCCGCTCTTTTTCATTACCCTGAGCGCTTATAAATTTTTTTAGATTTTTACCTGGACTTTCATTAAAATATGATTTCCAAGGTTTTGTATGCCAATCTGAACCATAATTGTAAGAGAGGACGCTTAAATGAGCTCGTATTTGAAATGAATTTCTTTGAATCAAGTTCAATCTTTTTCCCATATTGAAACGAGCCATTATATTCATAAAAATTTCTGCTTTATTGTTGGTTTCTTTATCAAGAAGTAAATCAGCCTTCATTAATAATTGCTCAATAGCACCAAAAAGATGGTGATGCAGGCCAGAAGATATAAGTTGAGTTGTTCGATCATTAGAAACGTCTCCAGTATTGGTGCACAAATACTGTTTGCAAGCACTGTGATTACCATAAACGTGATATATTGAATTTCTAATATCGGCTCTTAGATTTTCTGGATCCTGTATTTGCGTAAATTGCAGATTGAACTGATTTATTTAGTTCATTAATAGTATCGCTTTTTAACATCTTTCTGGCATCAACAGGGACCCCTTGAGTATCTTTTTTAATTTTGTAAAGGTTTTTACTGAAATTTTTTAATACATGGTTCATGCATTCAATTTTAACAACCTAAAAAGTATTGTGTAAATATTTGTAAAACTTATCTAACTATTATTTTATATTACAAGTTTACCTCGTGTCCATATGGTACCTTTTCTTTAATATTTTTAAAAACTGAGGAATCACCATCTGCAATAAATTTTAAGTATTTCAACCCATGCATTTCTATGCTGTTATTAAATCCCTCCACTATTATATCCTGTTCCATTGAAGATGATGAACCGGACCAATTTTTAAAACAAATATATGTTTTAGCAGCTTCATTATTGTTTTCGGCTCTAGCGCAAATACAACAGTATTTATTCCTTAAACCTACGAATAATACTTTTCCTGTTGTTTTCCCTATTATAACAGCCTACAAATTATAACATAAAATGTTATTTGTTACATATCCGAATATATTATAAACTTACAGCTCCAGAATTTGCATTATACGTATGTCCATAGCTTCGTTTAGACCATCCTCCATCTAAATATCCATCAGTTATATATGGAATGCCATGTGAATCTACATGTCCTTCCTTAATTGCAGCTTCACGTTCCAATTTTCCAGCTTCTTCCAAAGCAAGCCATAATGATTCTTTCCATACATATAATATTTCATGTATAAAAACAATAAAAATTTCAGTAATGGTACTATAACACACCTGATCCAATTCATTTTGAATTTTATAATACAAATTTTTAGATAAACATGGAATATCCATTACTTTCAATAATTCCATTAAATGTGCGTAGGTGCTTCCTACTGAAAATGTTCCCCATACAGCTGCTCTATTAATTTTGGACCTTGTTTTCGGATTTTCTGTTGAAACTGATACTTCTTTGTCACAAATGTTGCATTTTAAAATAAATGTGCTTCTTAACCCACATCGCACTTCTTTTAAATAAACTAATTGTCCACCAGTGCACCTCTTGTTGTGTTGTACTTGAATTTTAGTTGTTATATTTAGGAAGTATCTGATATCTACAATTCGATAACCTGTCAATGAATTGATTTCAGGAACAACTTCTATATCCAAAGGAAAATTTTCAATTCTAAAATAATACTAATTAAGTCGTCGCCGTCAGATATGGTTTCCAAAAAAGATGAATTTTGCCAATTTGAATAAAAACGTACCGTTCATATTCTTCATTTATTTCTGAAAACGTTTTTCTTTCACTTTTGCATGGGGTTAAATTAGACTTAGTTGTAACAGAACGTAACGGGGTTGTTGTACCACATGGACTAAGAGCTTCTTCGTTTGGACGTGAATTGAAAATATATCGGGAACATTGGGTAGATTCTTTATAATTCTCAACTCGTTCTAAAAGTTTATCCACAATATATGATCCTATTTTCTCTACTTCCCTTTTTCTTTGTACATTTACTTGAACTTTTGATTTTTTTCCACGTCTCTTACTCCAAGAAGCAAATCTACGCGTTTTCGGCATTTTCTAGAATTAATATTGCTTTTATTTTATTATTGTATACTGTTATATATAAATACATTATAATATACAATGGTTCATGCTTCTTTGATTTTAAATTTCATAATTATGTGTCACTTGATATTCCAATTTTATAAAGTTAATTTAATTACATAAACTCGACCTTGGGGTGGTAATGCCATTCTGCAGCCGACTATATACTATATATGTAATAAAAATTTAAAACTATGATATTTATATTAAATTCACTAAATTCGATTTGAAATAAACTAATACATTCTTCAAATAAATCATTCTTTATTCATAATTTCACTGGGAGGAAAACCAACAACAAACAATGAACATGGAATATAGATGCAACCAATGGAAAACCAAGGACACATGGCTCATTTCATCTTCATTTATATGATGGTAATCAGCCTTTCCATGTGACCGTAACTCCTCGTGCCCAACGAATCGTCAAAATACCTTAAAAAAGATATATAAAATTATTAAAGATTAATCATATTATATATACCAATTTTATTTGTTTTTCATTTAAATTAAATAAATTAATTGTGTGTGTTTAAACATAAAATATGTCATTAGTTATAAAAATCTTGAATGCAGATGAAAATTATACTTACATTTAAATCCAATTCTTGGGCCACTAGAATCTTTACATCATTTGCCTTTTGCATCGTACTTCTAGCATTACTATACACAACAAGTATTTCTTCCGATTATCATTTCCAATGAGGCAGGGACTCATTAATAAAAGCGAGAATATTTAACTAATAATTTTGAATTGAAGCGTAGAAGCAACTTCAGAGAGATGTGGTTCGTATGAAATAAAAGTTTGAACTGATTTAAGTTTGGTGGTAAATAAGTAAAGAAAACTTTTTAGTCTACCTGATTTTATGAACAAAATTGAAATTTGTTTATGGGAACGGAATTCAAATGTCTACAAATGAATAACGAATAGTTAATGTTATAAGCTCTTTAGAGAACAACTTAGGAAACTTAGTTTTTAATTTTTTTACATGTAGATAAAGTAGGAACATAATGTATAAAATTTCAGAAGACACAATCAACCAATGATAATTGATAGTTTAAAGTGTAAACCTCAGTACTCATTCAAACACTATACTTACTCATCATTGGTCCAATTCACTCGAGGCAGGTTATGTTAGAATATCTAGACATCGTGTATAACGGTTGTGATGACAACGGAGAATAAAAACAACAGAAGAGCACAGGGGTGCGTTGTCAGGATTTCGAGACCACCTCCATAGGAGTATCCCACTTTGTGGAAGACTTCTGCGTTTTGGAGGTGTGGGGTGGCTGGTCGGAGGGACAGATTGGTGTTAGGGTTAGAAGTAGGAGTACTTCCAGGATTTACCGATGGTATCTGTAGTTTAGCAGACAGCTTACTGCATTACTTACTTTCATTCGTTTTAATTCACCCTCTAGTTCCGAGATTTTAATCTTAACATCTAGTTTTCGGGTACCTCTTGGCTTATCTTTTTCGCGGACACTACACATGGTTTATTGGTTTAGTAACCGAGGTTGCCAGCCAAATTAACAACTCTTCTCTTTTGTCTGAATATGGCAACTCTTATAACTAAATTCAAACAGAAGGACGAACGTTATGTCTAACTCCATTTGGGGGTCTGATATCGGTGTAGCTCTTTGCCGAATTTTGCTGTTGTTACTTACTTTTCAGAGAATATGCAAGAAATTGCAGTAATTTATTCAATCAATTAATTGAAATACAAAGGATGAATCAACAAAAAAGACAACTACTACTGTGCTCTTGAGCTGTTTCACTCAAACTGACTCTCACTGTTTCTTGATCACCAAGGTTACCTCGATCGCCTTCATTTGTCAATTGTTATTGTTTTTTAACTTACTTTATTCTATTTTATTGTTTATATTAACACCGCCTCTCAATAGAATAGAATGAAGGCAATCCGAATCATAAAGACATTTCAATTATTTGTGATTGCTTTTCTTCCTCTAGGTAAGTCGCAAATAGACCTAGTATTGTTCTTTGCTAACGACTGCATCTCACAATTGATTGCTTATTCCCACTCAGACCAGTCACTACGCCGTTTTGCTTCCGATATTGTGGACACCTTCGATAGATGATAGTGCCACATGCGCATCACATTCAGGTGCATAATTACCGTAACGTAGCGGTGCCTTTCTTACTCTCCCGCTCTTTCGTTGAGTTACCTCGCTGATACCCATGTTATCCAAATAAACGCCGTTACCAACACAATCCAAATTAGTACTGTGGATTTCTCCAGTTTTATCAGTACGCGACTGTTCATCATTATTTGGTTGAACTGCTTTACCGTCACACGTACTCCCACTATCTGTAACCGCCTCTGAACGGATTATCTCTACTAACTTTGATCGATTTAATACCGATGATTCATTGAATGTTACATTTCGACTAAAAATTAGCTTCTGTTTTTCAATATCCCAAAGTCAATACGTACCAAACGTCGCACCATAACCAAGCATAATACATTTTGTTGCTTTTGCTTGTAATTTCAACCGCATTTCATGTGGAATATGATTGTAACATTCAGAACCAAATATTCGAAGGTTTGACAGCTCTGGTTTCTTTCCAAACCAAATTTCTGCTGGTGTCTTGTCTTTAAACTGCTTTCCACCCGCGTTTGTTGGCGATCGATTTTTGATATAATTTGCCGACATAATTGCTTCATTCCAAAACTTATTTTCCATCCCACTGGCCAAAAGCATTATCGTAGCCTTGTGTTGCAGCGTTTCATTTAAACGTTCAGATACTGAATTCATTTCCGGATTGTATGCAACGGTGACTAACATCTGAATACCCTTTTGTTTGCAGTATTCTTTAAATTCGTTTGACGTATATTCACCACCGCCATCATGTCTCAATTTTGACACCTTTGAGCCATGAAGTGCCTCAGCCATTGCAACAAATTCCTTGAATTTACCAAACGTTTCACTTTTTCTCTTGATGCAATATACCATGGATGCTCTCGAATAATCATCCATGAATGTCACAAAATAACGTGACCCATCGTATGCATTCGTTGGATACGGTCCACAAACATCACTGTGAATCAATTCCAAAACTCGCAATGAACGTGTATTTGAATTTCTTGGAAACGGTGAACGAACATGTTTTCCAAGTACACACGATTCACACAACTGTGTATCCTTTTTTTTTACGTTACTCATACCAATAGCCATACAATTGGCTAACTTTTTCATGTCATTTCGGTTGAGATGACCAAGTCTAAAATGCCATAAATTCTGTGATATTGTATTCAATTTATTCACTCCTGTAAATCCCGCAAACACATTGTTGTCAACGTACAAAGTCACTTCATACATTCTTCCATTTACGCGTCCGACAAACTTTTCGATACCATTCAGCGATACATAGGCATAATCACCCTCAAACACAATTCGATATCCCTTTTGTGTTAGTCTTCGAATTGACATCAAGTTGCATTTCAAATCATTCACGAATAGAACGTCCTCCATTGTTTTTACCGATGTGTCACCATGGTGAAATGTTTTAACGAGAATGTCACCACGTTGCTTTGCAACAATGCTTTGATTTTTCTTGGCAACCGAAATGCTTATTTCGTCAATTGGTTCCAAATTTATCGAAGATCTTCTGATTCACCATATGCTGAGTCGCTCCAGAATATAAAACAAATTTTATTTCCGCGTAATTACCGCTATTCTGCTGCAATTGAGCGTTAAATGCCTTCGATTCTGCCAAATTCTCTTTGGTACCATCTTCAGCAATTGCATACATCGATGAACCGCTTGCTCTGTTTGCGCTTTCTCTATTTGACCTCTCTTTTTTGTTTTTATTGCGAAAACATTGAGCCTTTTTGTGTCCAGATTTTTTACACATATGACATATAATTGTCTTTTTCCCAGCAAACATTGCTCCAGGCTCAATTGATTTACTCGAACCATTTTCACCAGTCCGCTTGTTGTACTCATCCATTAACCGCGTTTTAACAAATTCTAAAGTTAACTATGATTGATCCATTGTTTCCAATGCTGTCACTAGGTTATCATAACCTCATGGCATATTAATCAACAAATGTACAACCACATCAAGCTCTTCCATTGTAGCTCCCGTTGACTAACTCTCGAATTCTCTTATCAACTTGCAAAAGTAAACTTATCATATCATCCGACTCATTGTATTTCATTGTCAGCAATTGTTTTCGTAATAAAACTTGCGACGCCACACTTTTCCTTTCGAAAATCGTGCATAATGTGTCGAACATGTCCTTTGCCCGAGCTTTTTCGCGAACATACTCAAGTTGGCTATCCTGAACTGACTGTACTAATATCGAAACACATTTCTTTTCATTCAACTTAATCGTAGGATGTTTTGTCACATCTTTTTCCGCTGTAAGAATGACCTCCAACGATTCCTCGATGAATCTTCTCAACTCCATTTCATCAAGCAAAATTCCCACACGATATTTCCATTTGCTAAAATTCGTGCCATCGAGTTGTTGAATTTTTAGAATGTTATTTACAGTAACGTTCGCCATCTTTGTCTGTTGCCTTCACCACAATTGACTTCCAACCTCAATTGTATAACTTTATCCTGCACGCACTGGGCCCATAACCTCAGAGAATATGCAAGAAATTGCAGTAATTTATTCAATCAAATAATTGAAATACAAAGGATGAATCAACTAAAAAGACAGCCACTACTGAGCTCAAACTGACTCTCACTATTTCTTGATCACCAAGGTTACCTCGGTCGCCTTCATTTGTCAATTGTTATTGTTTTTTAACATACTTTATTCTATTTTATTGTTTATATTAACGTTATGTCTAACTCCATTTGGGAGTCTGATGTCGGTGTGGCACTTTGCCGAATTTTTCTGTTGTTGCTTACTTTAGATAGTTAACTCTTTCGGAACTTGGAACGGAGTCGTGCTCACGGTTTACCGGGCGGTTGACCTTTCTTTCTGCCAATAGAACCTGGATTTGAACCGCCTTTTTCTTTTCTTCCTTCACGGTTTTTGCTGGCGATGTGCCGTCCGGTTCCAATATAATTCGGAAACACTCGACCTCTTGCAGGCACACTTGCTGTTTTCCCATTTCATTATCGCTAATTCGGTTATTAAACTGTTTATAGTACGAAAACAAAAATTTAATTCAGTTGTTTCTTGGATTGGTAACCAAGGTTACCAGACAAGTAAACAAATTTTTTCATTTGTCTGAATTTGGTAACTAACTAAATTCAGACAAAAGATGGACACTAAATAAACACAAAAATATCACTACAAACACTTTTGAAAACTGAGGTGTGAGTGTGATGAGAATAATAGTCGATGTTACAAGAACACTGATCGTTTATTATATTATTACAAAGTGTGTTAGAAACGTCAAAGACTAAAAACTAAGAACTAAAAACCCTGCGTAGCATGACGCTTGCGTTAGGGCATTTATACAGAGTGTTCCAAGTATCAATGTGCAATTTCATTCCTTAACAAACACTTTTCCGTAGTTGCTACTCAAATTTGGATAAATGACGATTGTTACGACAGAAAGGTCTCTTATTGTTAGCGACTTTTGTCAATTGTTCAAAGTGCAACCAGGGAATATTGTTAATAGTATCAATTTTTCTTTGAGTTGTTCGTCCTTCTTCTGTCTGAATTTAGTTATAATAGTTACCATAATCGAAAGAGAAGAGTTGATAACGCTAATCCCAAATCTTTATCTCAACCAGCCACCCCCACTCCTGCAAAGTCTTCCAGCTCCAAAACTCAGGAACTCGGACACCCCCAAGGAGGTGATGTCGAAATTGTCTAACTACGATGCACCCCACCAGTTATGATTCAGTGTTCAAATTTATGTATATCGAATTGCATTAAAGTATTTTAATCCAAGTAGACTAAGAATTAGAAGAGACTTCTCATAGAGAAGTAACTTTTAAATTGGTTTGGGAAAAAACAGCGCTCATGATTAGCCGTCTCAGATCTCAGTTTCGGTTAATATTTTTTGACAGCTCATTGACAATTTTGGCAACTGATCTTTGTGTAATTTCGTTTTGTTTGGTGTCCAATCCTATAATGCTCTTTGGCGAATTACTGAGAGAGGTTATTTCAATTTGCCAAAATATGCGGAAAGTGGGAAGGTCCTAATTATGTGATGTGAATTTATAAGTTTAACAGAATTGAAAAATAGCAGCTAAAAAAGATGTTTAAGTGTTATTATTATCTTATCAAAGAAAATATATAAAATTTTGATATTTGTTAGGAATAGCAATGTCTAATTAACAATTCACACACTTTTGTCGATGCATATTCTTCAGACAACAAAAGTATGTTTTACTTTTGATTAATAAACATATCGCCTTCATTGCTGTTGATACCTGAATATGTACAAAATATCATTTGATTTCAAAACTGATCTTGAACAATTATTTGGTAACTTCTTACAATTTCGTCATTGAAAAGATAAAAACAACAAAAGAAATAAGTATTTACACTTCGTTAGCTGTTTGTTTCACTTTTTAGCCTTAAAGGCAGACACAAATCTAATATTTTTGTTTATATTCAAAAAGTTAATATAATTTTGTCCAGATTGATGTTTTCAATGAACTCAGAAGTCTTGATTTATCTAGTATCTATTGAATGAATTGTGGATTCTCATTAACAAAGCCTCTAACAATGAAATTTAAAATGTTTTTAAAATCTACTTTATTTCCTAACGTTCGTAAAAAATCGTTTGTTATACCTACCTTAAAGGATAGAGGTAGTTTACTTGTTGTTTTCCAAAATTGTCCAAAAAAATCATTTCCAAAATAATTATGCCTTAGTTCCAAAACTTCCAATTATGCCTTAGTTCCAAAACCTTCTGCGACCAACCTTCTTATTTATAACCTCTCGACAGTTGGTGCTCTTGAAAATCATGATGTTGTTTATACAGACATTTAAAAGGCATTTGATAGAATCTGCCATGATTTATTGTTTGCTACACTAAATGGGCTGGATTTGTCAAGTAATTTTTCCACTGTAAATAATCATAACGATTGCAATGTAAAGTGATTAGTTTTTATAAAAAATTAATCAACACCATATTCGCAAGTTATACTTTAGATAAAAGATTTTAATGTAATGTGTTTGAAATTTAAAAATGAGTAATAGATTGGGCGGTAGTTTTTCTAGAAAAGTTGGTTCGGCTCAAGCTAAAATGAATTTGGGTAAATGTAAAAGAAAAGCTGGATCATATCTTGGTGCTTTTGCCCACACATTAAAGTGGCTTTTTACACAAATACTGCTGTAGGATCCCAGGTTCTGTGATGTTTTGTCGTATAAAATAACCTCTTTCCATAATCGGTATCGCGGATTATATGTACAGCAATTAAGCAGAACGAAATACTCTCACATTAGCTGTCAAAATTGCCAGAGTTGTCATAACGTGCTGACTCCTTAGGAACTCGTTAGGAATATTTAAACAATTACAATAATGGCAACTTGATGCCATTATTGTGGAGATGTCGATTACTAGTCCTGAAAGTCATGGAAATCAAATTAGTTGCAGATCTATCGTCGACATACAAAAACTGTCTGTGATTCTGACAGATAATTAACATGTGAAAAGAAATTGTTTTTGTTAGCTTTGTTAACTTTATATTTCCATTAGAATAGATTGCTGCTAAGAGAAGTTCCAACTATTATAATTTAATTTGAATATGTGATACGAGGGATGAAATTGACGTGAGGGATGAAATTGAAAACAGGATAACTAGATGTGATACACATAAATAAAATTTTAATTAAGTAGTAATTACAAAACTAAACGAACATTTGGGAGTGGGTGTGGGATTGAGTGACATTTTGCGAACTTTCAAGTTTCAATAGCAACGAAGGAATTTTGTTTATCAAATAAAAGAAAATAACATTTATGTTGCTAAGATTACGTTTCCTTGTGACATGTGCCAGACGTTACAATATAAACAAAACATGTACAATTAAACCTTATTCGAAATATGTAATTTAGAAAAAAGTTGTCTTCTTTCAAGTAAATTTGATTTGTTTCTTTCATAGTATTAATATTACATCAAATTGTGGTTCAGTTATATTTTTAATATATTTCTATTTGTTTTATTCGAAAGTGTCAACAAATTGACAGAGAAAAGAAATATCGAGATGATTTTTCGATTTGTTATAATAACTTTAATGACAGTGATTCATTTATTTAATGACCACGTTACAAATCACATCTGTGTGTGAAATGATATGGTCAAATGTCACGTGTTGATTACCAGGAAACTTTTGCACAAACAGTCAGGTGAGATTCAATACGATAGTTACTATCTGTGGCTGTACAAAATTATCACAAAATCAAGTAACTAGACGTAAAGACAGCATTTTTATATGGAGAACTTGAACACACCTATTTATGACTTAACAAGAAGGGTTGGATCATGACGAAAACATGGTGTGTAAATTGAACAAGTCACTATATGGGTTAAAACAATTCCCTCGCTGCTGGAATGCAAAATTCGACTCTACACCGAAAAGAGTTTTAGTAGTAGTTTTAGTATTTATACGGAACAAATTTTAAACAGATTTGAAATGACTAATGCTAATCCTAATACTGTTCCAGTCGACCCTCACATAAAGCCACAGTGGGAAGATACTACCTCACTTCTGCTGTTCATAATAACACAGCTTGTTCCGTCAAATTTTATTTGGCTACCATCGCAAATAATCTGACTTAGAGACAATAAATTTGTTGCCAGTTTAGGAACACATAATACTTCTGTAAAAAGCACCTTTTCGTTTTGACCTTCATCGTCATAATGGTCCAAACTCACTTGTACTGAACATTGCACAGATTATACTTTGTTGTCTGCGACTCTGATTTTATGTATGACAGGAGTCGTCATATTTTCAAGCATGTTCTTACGTCTTGTCATGTGTGACGATGCACCGGAAGCCACTTGCCATGGGTCATTTTGGCTGGATGTTGCCTCAAACACAACAGCATATGATGAACTACATGCTTTTTGTTGAACATTCTTGGTCCTGGATTTGCATTTGAGGACTTTTATGACCTTACTTATTACAAGTGTGGCACCCTTACTTACTTTGCTTCTTGTGGTTGTTATTGTTGACTGAGAATACTGTTGAGTCACTTTCAGGTTGTTTAACATTTTGTGATATGTTGATTTCACAGAAATTGAAGTTATCTTCATGCCGGAGCTTTCAATAGCAATAATCTTTGGTTGATAGGAGGACTCTGGTAGACCGGAGAGTAGCAATGTAACTAGCCATTCATCGTCAACTGCGAAACCAATGTTTCTGAGCTTGCGAGCAGTACACATAATTTTGCTCACATATTTCTCTACGTTTTGACATACAGTAAGTGAAGTATTATAGAGATCACGCAGCAGCCCATCACAGCGTGTCAACAAAGAGTCATCAAATACCTATGAAAACGTATCCCATACTTCTTTTGCAGTACTACTCTCTTGCATGTGCACGTAATTTATTTAGTCAACTAGTAAATTTATCTTAGTTTTTGCCTTTGTGTCTCGTTTTGTGTCCACAATGACACATGTGGTGGGGTCTATGCAGTTAATTATCTCGGCCGGTTAACTTTTCAATTAATGCCAATTGATTGTTTGCTGACAATTTAAGAACCCTTATTCCAGATGTTACGAGAAAACACTTTTCAATTGTCGTATTGACGTTTTAGGTTAACTTCATTACTTTTCTCAGTAAGTAAGCCATTCTGGGCTTCCCTGGGCTTTTCTGGCTCCATAACCTGTTAATTTTTCTTAAAAGAATTTATTATTTCAGAAGAAAAACTTATATTTAAGAATTTTGTGTTAAAATTACAACTTAACTGTCTACAGGCACACAATTCAAATTACAATTTTAACAGTTTATGTGTAGTTTCAGTACACTTCTACAGGTCATCACAACAGTTACAATTGGATTCCCAAGAGGAAATGTAACATTATTTGTTTTAAGATGTGTTATAATTTTTCATTCTTTATAATAGCCTAAGCTACATTGCGCTGTAAATTAAGAAGAATGCTTCAGGTAAACTACTTTTGGTTAACAAGACAGCATTAAATTAACTGAGGAATGCATATTATCGGATTTTGTAAGCTGGGTCAGCTCGTTGATTAATATTTATGTGATCCCATTTTCCGCACATTTTGGCAGACTGAAATATCCTCTTTCTGTAATTCGCCAAAGAGCATTATAGGATCGGACACCAATCAAAACAAAATTACACAAAGATCAGTTGTCAAGATTGTCAGTGAGTTGTCAAAAAATACGAGCCGAAACTGAGACTGAGACGTCTAGCCATTAGCGCTACCAAATAATTCCATTCAATTAGAAACGTTAAATAATTACTTTAATAACAAGGAGTTTATTTTCTATGAGAAGGCTCTTCTAATTCTCAGGGCACTTGGTCTAAAATACTTAAATACAATTCAATATACATAAATTTCAACACTGAACCATAAATGGTGGGGTGCGTCGTAGTTACACAATTTCGACATCACCTCCTTGGGGGTGACCGAGTTCTAAGAAGTTTTCTGAGTTTTGGAGCTGGGAGACTTTGCAGGAGTAGGGGTGGCTAGTTGGGACAAAGATTTGGGATTAGCGTTAGGAGTAGGGGTAACATCAGAGTTTACTGATAGTATCCCTAGTTTAGACGACAAAGCTGTGTAAGCACTCTTTCACTCTCTGTATCTCACCTTCTAGTTCCAAAATTTTATTCCTAAGAAAATCGGGTACCTCTGGAAACGTCAGCAGACTTTTGGGGTTTATTAAGTTTTTCACTTAGCTTTTCTTTTTTCCGGACCCTACACATAGTTTATTGGTTTAGTAACTGAGGTTACAAGCCAAATTAACAACTCTTCTCTTTCTATTATGGTAACTATTATAACTAAATTCAGACAAAAGAAGGACGAACAACTCAAAAAAAAATTGTAATTTTCAACAATATTCCCTGGTTGCTACCCACACTTTGAACAATTGACAAAAGTCGCTAACAATAAGAAACTTTTCTGTTGTTATCAATGGCAGAGGTAACGATCGTCATTTAACCAAGTTTCGGTAGCAACTACGGAAAAGTGTTGGTAGTGATATTTTCGTTTTTATTTAGTGACCCTATTAAAGTTCCTATTAAAAGACAAGAGCCGAGAAATAAGAAAAGGAAAAGGAGGCCCAAATCCAGGTTCTATTGGCAGAAAGGAAAGCGGTACCACATCCAACGACACAGCTAGTTATTGTAAAGCCTCAGTTTTGATCGGTTACCTTAGAGTACATTAGAGTACCAATTAATTCTCTGTATCGTGTGGGGTCTTTGAATGGTTTTAAATCTCTGTTAAATTTTGAGTGGCAGTCATACAGTGTTTTAATTGGATTGCAATCTACCATTCTGAATTTCTCTGAAATATATTTTTTTTGTTTAAGTATTACTCCTTTCTTACTTTGGTTAATTTCTATTCTAAAGAAAAACCTAGCAATCTTTGATCTTCAATTTCTCAGCTAATTCCCTCTTAGTTTCATTACCAGTTTGATTTTCGACAGTTCTTTTGTACTCCTTAAATTTTTCAAAAACTTCTCTCTTTGACTTAAGGAAAAAACCTGGCACCACCTATTATATTCGTCTATTAATGTAAGAAGATATCTTGATCCACCGCTGAATCTGACTCGCATTGGTCCGCAGATATCTGAATGAACAATATTCAGTAACTGCTTACTTCTTCCTTCTCTATCAGTAAAGGGTTTCCTTGCTTGCTTACCACGTTGACATTGTCACACCACATGGGTAATTTATCATTATCCAATTTATTACCGTGTACCAGTCGCTTTCTGTACAAATCCTGTACGCCTTTATAATGTAGGTACTCTTGTTGTCTATGCCACAGGACCATTTTGTTTGAATTTCTATGCATTATTCACTTGTAGACATTTGAATTTCGTTGTATATAAACATATTACAATACTTTTCATAAAATCAAGTAGCCCAAAAAGTTTTCTTTATTTGTTTACAACAAAACTAATCAGTTCAGACTTTTATTTCATAAGAAACACATCTTTCTGAAGTTGCTCCTACGCTTCAATTCAAAATTAATAGTTAAATATTCTCTCTTTATTAATGAGGTTCTTCCTCATTGAGAATTGTAATTAGCAGAAATACTTATGTACAGTAGTGCTAGAAATGAAACCGATCTTACCAAACTGTTATTTTTAGGGAATAGTTTTGGCTAAATTCATTATTTATATTTACAGGAATTCCCAACTAAACTCAGAATAAGGCTCCATAAAATAACACATTGATTTGTTTTCAGAATAAATTATGATTATTTTTTTATTGGAGCAAAGAGGGGGAAATCTACCGACTAAAAACCCCTCTCCGGGCAATGATCCGAAGATCATGACCTAAGAGTAGTTAACCATAAAGGTTTAGGAAAATAGAAGGGAAAACTAAAGAGGTACGTAACAATCGCTACATAGTAAAGAAAAGATGTTCAAAAGAGACGCAGAGGTCTAGACAGCCAAGAGACAAGGTCTCTTGTATCTGTCGGATTCACAGGGTTGGATATCATGCAAGCATGCAATCTCCGGATTAGAGTGTTGAAAGATAGATCTCCGGAGGTTGAGGGCATGCTATTTTCTCTGAGGCTATGAAATATGAAAAAATATGCAAGAAATCCGAAAAAAGGTCAAGAAAAAGTCACAATAAAGGAGAAAACAGCAATACCAAGAAACCGTCATCAAAAGTTCTATCAAAAAGGCTGAGGACAGGAATGTTCCCATTGGAGTTCCACATATCTGTCTGTGTATAAAGAAGGTACTTTCAATTTATGAAAAGTTTTCCATAGTATGGGCATACGTTTCAACTCAAATAACATCTGAGAATTAAGCATGTTTATAGTAATTATAATATTAGAATTGTGCCGTAATAGTTTTTGCTTATATTTTAATCTGTAATTTATGACGGAAAATGTGATTCATAAATAATTATATTGTGTATATCTGTATATTTTTCCACTGAATAATTGTATGTTGAAAAAATCGGCAATGTGTCGAAACCATTTTATAACACCAAACTAATATTAAAATATCGACATAAGTTAAACAAAGTAGTTTTATTTGTAAAGTTATGTTATATTTAAATATTTGGGAATCTCATTTATGGTCATCCACTGTAGGTTGAAATACAAGGATGAGATTGATTCGAAACAGTTCTACCATCAAAAATATTATAGCAAATTGAAAAATCATCACGATATTCCTTTGCTCTGTCAATTTGCTGAGACAGTGGATTAAAACGAATTATAAGAAAAGATATAACTGAACCACAATTGGGTGTTATATTAATACAATGTAAGAATCAAATCAAATATGCTTGAGAGAATACAACTTTTTTATAAATTACATAGTTCTGACATATGCCATAAAGAAACGTAATTTGACATGTTATTTTCTTTTTTGACAAACAATTCGTTGCTATTGATACTTGTTTGCAAAATGTCACTCAATCACACACTTATTTTTTAATTACAAATTAATTAAAATTTTATTTGTTTTCAATTCTATTCCTCACCTTATAGTAGTTTAAACTTCTCTTAGCAGCAATCTATTCTAATGGAAATATAAAATTAACAAAGTTAACAAAAACAATTTCGTTTCACATATTAATTACCTGTCGAAAATAAATGTCGACGAGAGATCTGCAACTGATTTGATTTCAGTGACTTGCAGGGCTCGTAATCTAAACCTTCAGACGGTAAGTTGCTATTTTTGTAACTGTTTAAATATTTCACCTTTTTAAATCAACAGTAAATTCACGTAGTTGATTCTTTCAGCTTGAATAAGTGAGCGACAGATTTCAACTATGCACTGAATTTTTCTCCTTCACCTTTAATTATCACCCTCAAACAACACTAATATACCAATCTTTCCATATTTGATAATTTTATGTCGTAAATTGTTTAGATTCTTCATGTCTGGATGACAAGTTCAAATAATGTTAACACAATTTATAAACCAAATCATGAAATAGTGATTTCTATTTCACAATTTTCTGGGGAAATAAAGATTTGAAATCTTTGTTGGGTTGAAATTTATAATTAATGGATTTATCTGTTGCAGTTTTGTTAAAACTTTCATCTACTTTAGTGCATATATATTTTTAGTGTTTCCATATTTTCTTGGGAGTAGGCATGTTTTGACAAAACACTGACAACATCATCGAGAACTAAAGTTGTAGTATTTTCGTTCTGCTTATTCGGTTACCATATAATCGCGATACCGATCATGGAAAGAAGTAATTATATACAATCAAACATCGCGGAGCCTGGTATCCTATTAAGCAGTATTCTTCTAATATATCTGTAATAAGGTATATCATAATTGAAATGAAAGTTTATGCTCTTATAGACATTCAAGAAGTGAGACACAATTTACTTGCTTTACCTGTATGCTCCATACTTGCTTCAAAAATATGTTAAAATCGTGGTAGTAACTCTCCATATGCGTTGGGATGTAGATGGAGTTCTTAGATACTTTATTTAAATTTGCATTCTGTAAAAAGAAATAATTTTTGAGGGTATTGCAAAAATTATCTTCAAAAATTGATTGAATAAATCATATTGTAGAAGAGAATGAAAAACACAGTGACCAAAGATTTTTTTGAAAGAAGGAAAATAACGGAGCGATTTTTAATTAGGGATGTCTCAATTTGATTATACGGCGTTGTAGTGCGTTGATTCAGTCAACCAAAGGGGCGGTATATATAACACGATATTTTACACTAAATACTCTCTGTACTCTGTAATATTGTATAACTTTGGTTAACTTTTGATATATATACAAATCGGGATTCTTTTTTACAGTTTCTAAGACATTTTGGTGTTTTGTTAATATATCTTATCTCCTAACTTTATTTAAGTGAACTTTAAATATAATTGGTAATATTTTGATACAGCAAAATTAAAGCCCACGGGAAATTTTCATGTGGCTTGATTTCCGACAGTTTCATGATTAATTAACACTATTTGAAATCAGGGCTCTAAAATAGATATATTTCGTTATTAATGTAATTGTTACAATATTCCGCCTTGATTAACTGCAATAAATTATGTATCTAAGGGAATCCAAATTTAAAAAACAATAGAACACTTGTTGTAACCTAGCAACTGTTATTTACAACTGTTCCCAAAACTTAATTTAAAATATTAACAATTTCATCATTCAAGAGATGCTGTGAAACTTTAGAACAGTAGGTGTCTCACCATTCAAAAAATCAACAACTACATACACGCCATTAATTTATTTCAGATGTAATTCATAAGGAATAACACATAATGTCTAAGGAAAGTCAAATTTGATGATTAACATCAGTGAATCAAATTTAAATGGAAAATGTGTGTGGTTTAAATTAATGGTTAAGACTTGAATAATACTATATGGAATAAATAATGAAATTATTTATTAACAATTTCTTAAAACGAGAGAATAAGTTTTTGAGAACTCTGATTCTGTACGTGTGTTTTGACAACTAACTGTCAACTGATGTTGGAGTCATTTCATTTTGCTTGTTGGACGATTTTATAATGGCCTTACCAAGTACACAAAGTTGTTCTTCTAAATTGTCGAGATATTCTGAACACAGGATCCTATAATAATAATCGAGGAGCTATTTTCCTGTCACAGTTAACTGTGTAGCATTCTGCTGATATAATTTAATTTACAATGCGAAAAAATATCTTATTCTTGAAAATAAAGCTTACGCTATAACAGAGTCAAGAATTGAGACGCAATTTACTTGGAAAATCATTTATTTAGAATACCGATCAGACATGTAGTAGATGTTAAGATTCTGCATATAGCATATAGATAAACCAAGTAAATTGTGTGTCACCTCTTGAATGTTTATCTTTCTTTTCAGTTATGTTATACCTTATTGCACGGTAAAGTAGTTTTTCTAGAAAAATACTACTTAATATGATCCCAGGTTCCTATAATCGCGATTATAAGATTAGCAACTAAGCAGAATGAAAATACCCCAACATGCCCAAGTTGTCTAATTTATCAGCAAGTTGTCAAAACGTGCGTGGTGGTTACTAGCTCTCAAGAAAACGTTGAGACACTTAAAATATATATGCACTGAAGTAGATGAAAATTTCATCAAAATTACAAATGATAGAGCTAGATTGCAAATTTTTACACAGAAAATTGTCATTTGAATTTGTTTATAAATTGTGTTGTCATTATTTGAACTTGTCATCTAGACATGAGAAATCTGAATAAATTTTGACATAAAATTAGCAAAATTAGAAAGATTGGTATCTTAGTGTTGTTTGAGGGTGATAATCCAACCAAACGTGAAAGAGAGAAATTCAGTACCTAGTTGAAATTTGCCGGTCACTACTTCTTGCTTAAAAAATCAACTACGTGAATTATTTTTTGATTTAAAAAGGTGACATGTTTAAACAGTTACAATAATAGCAACCTACTGTCCGAAGGTTCCGATTACGAGTCACTGAAATCAAATCAGTTGTAGATGTCTCGACGACATTTATTTTCCGTCAAAAGAATACTGCCTGTGAATCTGACAGATAATTAACATGTGAATAGAAATTGTTTTCATTAACTTTATACTTAAATGCAGAAATATATTTTGCTACTAAGAGAGGTGGGGGATGAAATTGAAAACAAGTAACTTGCCTGATGTATATACACATAAATAAAATTTTAATTAATTAGTACAAAATTAAACGAACATTTTGGAGTGAGTGTTGTATTGAGTGACATTTTGCAATCTTTCCTGTTTCAGTTGCAACGAAGGGAGATATGTTAATCAAATAAGAGAAAATAACATTTATGTTACTAAGGTTACGTCACCTAATGATGTATGTCAGCCTGTCCAATTATAGGCATGAGTTATGGTTAATTCAATTAAACCTAATTCGAAATATGTGGTTTGGAAACACGTTGTCTTCTTTCAAGTAAATTTGATTTGATCTTATATTGTATTAATATTACATCAAATTGTGGTTCAGTTATATTTTTTGTTATAATTCTGTTTGTTTGTATCCACAGTGTCAACAAATTGATAGAGCAAAGAAATGTCGAGATGAGTTATAATAACTTTAATGGTAGAACTGTTCCAAATCAATTTCATCCTTATATTTCTACTTACACAAAATGACTATAAATGGGGTTCCCAAATATTTAAATATAATATAACTTTCCAAATAAAACTACTTTGTTTACGTTTTGTGGTTAATTTAATTAATTTTAACCTCCAATTAGTTAGTGGAAAGAAGTACTTAAAAGATATATGCGATATAATTTATGAAACACTTTTACTGATTACAGTACAGATTAAATTTTAAGGAAGAATTACTTCGGCACTATTCTAAAATTATAATTAGAATAAACAAGCTTAATTCTCATATGTACGATGAGTTATAACGTAGGTCCGTACTATCGAAACATGGGACTCGAGATGGCGATGTGTGGGACAAGAATTGAACTTCTATCCAATAGTATTTTTCTTACTACCTCGGCTACGCCTCGGGCAATATGGCGCGCAGGGCAGGGATCCCAAACTTTTTTCCCGTGTAGTGTATACTATTTTTCTTACTACCTCGGTCGAAAGTACGTATTTTGCTCCCCGGTTCCACTACAGAAAAATACTATTTCTTATCGTGGAACCGGGGAGCAAAATACGTACTTTCGACCGAGGTAGTAAGAAAAGAAAATTTCGACACGAGGCGGATTCAGGTAGAGGCGTTACTTACCAAAATCGATACCTGGGATTTCGTTAATGGTGAAGTATCAAAGCCAGTTATATGTCAGGGTGACACAAAAAGTGAATCAGCGCCTAAAACGTGGATGTAAATAAGATAAAAAGGTAAATGCGGACATAATCCTGTGCATAAGCCCATCGGACCTCAAGAGTATCAAAGGAGGCGAGATTTCCAAAGACGTATGGCTTAAATTGGAGTCAATCCATGCTACAAATGGACCGGCACTATTGGAACAATTATTTTATATATTTTATATATAATATTTATTTAAGTATAAATAAAATTGGATAACGATAAATTACCCACGTGGTGTGACATATGTCAACGAGGTAAACAATCAAGGACATCCTTTACTGACAGAGAAGTAAGAAGTAAGCAGTTACTGAATATTGTTCATTCAGACATCTGCGGACCAATGCGACTCAGAACCAGTGGTGGATCAAGGTATCTTCTAACATTTAGGTGTATTTTCTCATGTCAAATGGAGAATTTCTTGAAAAATTTAAGGAGTACAAAAGAACTGTCGAAAAACAACCTGGTAATGAAATTAAGAGAGAATTAGCTGAGAAATTGAAGATCAAAGAATGCTAAGTTTTTTTTGGAATAGAAATTAACCAAAGCAAGAAAGGAGTAACACTTAAACAAAAAAAATATGTTTTAGAGAAATTCAGAATGGTAGATTGCAATCCAGTTAAAACACCCTATGACTGCCACTCAAAAGTTAACAGAGATTTAAAAATGTTCAAAGTCCCCACACGATACAGAGAATTAATTGGTAGTCTAATGTACTCTAATGCAGCCGATAAAAACTGGGGCTTTACAATAATTAGCTGTGTCTTTCTGACAATCGAACCTGGATTTGAGCCGCTTTTTCAGTTTCTTATTTCACGGTTTTTGTCTCTTTATAGGAACTTCTTCTGAAATGGAACTGGCGAAGTGCCGTGTGGTCCCAATAGGACTCTGAAGCACTCGAACTTCTTGCAGGCACGCTTGCTGTTTTCGCATTTCATGACCGCTAATTCAGTTATTAAATTATTCATAGTACGAAAACCAAAACACAATTCAGTTGTTTCATGGATTGGTAACCATGATTATGCGATTATTGCTTTCGCATAATGTCTTGATTGGCATTGTCAGCACCAATACATTCCGCTGACTTGCCAAGACTCAGCGGTATATCTGGGTCACGCTTTACTGGTGTCAATAAACTATTGTAATGTTTTGTAATATCAGACTATAAATAAAAGCGTGACGAAGATCAAGTAACAGGACAGAAGTGTGTGAACTACAACAGAGGTCACGAGTCGCCCGGTGGATACCAGTGAACCCCAAGATGGTCCCTTACTTATTACTGTAAGTTAGACAATTTGTAATGTGTTTTTTCTATATAAGCTATGAATAAAATTGTATTTATTCTGTACTGGTGTTTATCTGAGCTACTCCCCAACCCCCAATAAGTCACGGGTGTGACAATATATTATAAATAATTATGTTATATATAGCTGTAAATCTTTCTACTGAATAATTGGAGGTTGAAAAAATCGACAATGTGTCGAAACCATTTTATAACACCAAACTAAATTATCGACTTAAGTTAAACTAAGTAATTTTATTTGTAAAGTTAAGTTATATTTAATTATTTGTGAATCTCATTTATAGTCTTCCAATGTAGGTTGAAATATAAGGATGAGATTGATTCGAAACAGTTCTACCATCAACAATATTATAACAAATCGAAAAATCATCACGATATTTCTTTGCTCTGTCAATTTGCTGACACCGTGGATAAAAAGGAATCGAATTATAAGAAAAGATATAACTGAACCACAATTTGGTGAAATACAATATAAGAATCAAATCAAGTTTTGCTTGGGAGAAGACAACTTTGTTCTATATTACATACTTGTGACATATGTCATAAGGAAACGTAATCTTAGCAACATAAATGTTATTTTATTTTTTGACAAACAATTGGTTGCTATTGAAACTTGAAATAAATGTCGACGAGAGATCTGCAACTGATTTGATTTCAGTGACCTTCAGGGCACGTAATCTAAACCTTCAGACAGTAAGTTGCTATTTTTGTAACTGTTTAAATATTTCACCTTTTTAAATCAACAGTAAATTCACGTAGGTGATTCTCTCAGCTTGAATAACTGAGCGACAGATTTCAACTATACACTGAATTTTTCTTTTTCAACATTGGTTATCACCCTCAAATAATATACTAATCTTTCCATATTTGATAATTTTATATCGCAAATTATTTAGATTCCTCATGCCTGGATGACAAATTCAAATAATATCAACACAACTTATAAACCAAATCATAAAATAGTAATTTCTATTTTACAATTTTCTGCGTAAATATTGATTTGCAATCTTTGTTCGGTTGAAACTTATAATTAATGGCTTTATCATTTGCAGTTCTGCTAAAATTTTCATCTACTTTGGTGCATATATATTTTTGGTGTCTCCATATTTTCTTGACAGTATGCCTGTTTTGACAACACACTGACAACATCGAGAACTAAAGATGGAGTATTTTCGTTCTGCTTATTCGCGATTCTGATCATAGAATGAAGGTATTTTGTACAAACATCGCGGACCCTTGTATCCTATTAAGCACTATTCTTCAAAAATATCTGCAATAATAATAATAATAATATCATAATTGAAAAGAAAGTTTATGCTCCTATAGACATTCAAGTAGTGAGACACAATTTACTTGCTTTACCTATATGCTCCATACTTGCTTTAAAAATATGTTAAAATCGTGGTAGTAACTCTCCATATGCGATGGGATGTACATGGAGTTCTTAGGATGCTTTATTTGAATTTGCCATCTGTAAAAAGAAATAATTTTTGAGGGTATTGCAAATATTATCTTCATAAATTGATTGAATAAATCATATTGTAGAAGAGATTGAAAAACACAGTGACCAAAGGTTTTTTTGAAAGAAGGAAAATAATGGAGCGATTTTTAATTAGGTATGACTCAATTTGATTATACGGCGTTGTAGTACACTGATTCAGTCAACCAAAGGGGCGGTATAAATAACAGGATATTGTACACTAAATACTCTCTGTACTATGTAATATTGTATAACTTTGATTAACTTTTGATATATATACAAATCGGAATTCTTTTTTACAGTTTCTAAGACATCTTGGTGTTTTGATAATATATCATATGCCTAACTTTACTTAAATGAATTTTAATATGATTGGTAATATTTTGATTCAGCAAAATTAAAGCCCACGGGAATTTTTCATGTGACTTGATTTTCGAGAATTTCATGACGAATTAACACTATTTGAAATCAGAGCTCTAAAATAGATATATTTCGTTATTAATGTAATTGTCACAATATTCCGCCTTGATTAACTGCAATAAATTATGTATCCAAGGGAATCCAAATTTAAAAAACAATACAACACTTATTGTAAATTAGCAACTGTTATTTACAATTGTTCCTACAACTTAATTTGAAATATCATCAATTTCAACATTCAAGAGATGCTGTGAAACTTGAGAACACTAGGTATCTCATCATTCAAAAACTCAACAACTACATACACACCATCAATTTATTTCAGATGTAATTCATAACACATAATTTCTTAAAAGAGTCAAATTTGATGATTAACATCAATGGGTTGAATTTAAATGGAAAATGTGTAGGGTTTAACATAATGGTTAAGGCTTGAGTAATACCATATGGAATAAATAATGAAATTATTTACTAACAATTTCTTAAAACAGGAGAATAAGTTTTTGAGAACTCTGGACCTGTACGTTTGTTTTGACAACTGACTGACAACTGATATTTCAGTTATTTCATTTTGCTTGTTGGTCGATTTTATATTGGCGATACCAAATATAGAAAGATGATATTCTAAATTGTCGAGAGATTCTGAACACATGATTCTATAATAATAATGACGGAGCTATCCTTCTGTGACAGTTAACAGTGAAACATTCTTCTGAAACAATTTAATTTACAATGCGAAAAAACATCTTATTATTGAAAATAAAGCTTACGCTATAACAGAGTCAAGAATTGAGACACAATTTTCTTAGAAAAGCATTTATTTGGAATACCGATCAGACATGTGTTAGATGATGATATTCTTCCAGGTAAATAGAAAGGAAGAATGTATGAATATTGAATGTGTTTCTTTTGTTTGATAAACAAACTGCCTTCGTTGCTATTGAATCCAGATTATGTACAAAACTATTTTTTGGTAAATTTACCTTCTAAACTAGTTCATTAAGTTATTGCGAAGAGCACAAAGAACTTGAGCAACTTTTATTTATCTTCTAAAGGGATCTTATCCCATCAAATAACATTAGCAAAGTTCAATTTATATTGTGCATCACAATCTTCAAATTTTGATTCACCACCACGATGTGAACTTTATTTTAAAACAAATATGGTGCAAGTAGGTAAAGTAAATTGTGTTTCACCTCTTGAATGCTTATAAAGATTTTTTAAAATTTAAATTTTAAATACTACTTAATAGGATCCCAGGTTCCTATAATCGCGATTATAAATCAGCAACTAAGGCCAAGTTGTCCAATTTGTCAGCTCTCAAGAAGGAGACACTTAAAATATATATGCACAAACGTAGATGAAATTTTCAACAAAATTACAAATGATAGAGCTATTAATTATAAATTTCATCTGAACAAAGATTGCAAATCAGCAAATTGTAAAGTAGAAATCACTTTTTCATGATTTTGTTAATAAAATGTGTTGACATTATTTGAAGTTGTCATCTAGAGATGAGGAATCTAATTAAATTTTGACATAAAATTAGCAAATTTGGATAGATTGGTATCTTTGTGTTATTTGAGGGTAATAATCCAACCAAACGTGACAGAAAAAATTCAGTACTTAGTTGAAATTTGCCGCTCACTAATTCTTGCTTAAAGAATCAACTACGTGAATTATCTTTTGATTTAAAAAGGTGAAATATTTAAACATTTACAACAATACCAACCTACTGTCTGAAGGTTTCGATTACGAGTCACTGAAATCAAATCAGTTGCAGATCTCTCGTCGACATTTATTTTGGATCAAAGAAATACTGTCTGTGATTCAGCAGATAATTAACATGTGAATAGAAATTGTTTTTGTTAACATTGTTAACTTTATACTTAAATGCCGATATATATTTTGATGCTAAAAGAGGTGAGGGATGTCGTCTTTCAAGTAAATTTTATTTGATCTTGCATTGTATTAATATTACATCAAGTTGTGGTTCAGTTATATTTTTTGGTATAATTCTATTCGTTTGAATCCACAGTGTCAACAAATTGACAGAGCTAAGAAATATCGAGATGAGATGAGTTATACTAAATGGTAGAACTGTTCCGAATCAAATTCATCCTTATATTTCAACCCACACTAAATGACTATAAATGTGATTCCCAAATATTTATATATAATATAATTTTCCAAATAAAACTACTTTGTGTACCTTTAAGTTATGTGGTTAATTTAATATAAGTTTGGTTGTTAATAAATGGTTTCGACCTATTGTCGATTTTTTTAACCTTCAACTATTCAGTGGAGGTACTTAAAAGTTATATGCAACATATTTTTTTAGGAAACACATTTAGTGATTACAGTACAGATTAAAATTTAAGGAAAAATTACTTCGGCACTAATCTAAAATTATAATTGCTATAAACAAGCTTCATTCTCAGATGATAGATGAGTTGAAACCTAGATCCACACTATGGAAACATTTCCATAAATTGAAAGTACTTGCTATATACAGAGATAGATATGTGGAACTCCAAGGGAAACATTCCAGTCCTCAGCCTTTTTGGTAGAACTTTTGAATACGGTTTCTTGGTATTGATGTTTTCTTCTTTATTGTGATTTTTTCTTGTACTATTTTCGGATTTCTTAGATTTTTATTCATATTTCATAGCCTCAGAGAAAATATTTGCCGATGTCGTCAGGTTTTGTCGTGGCTCATTTCATCTTCATTTATATGATGGTAATCAGCCTTTCCATGTGAACGTAACTCCTCGTGCCCAACGAATCGTCGAAATACTTTAAAAAAGATATATAAAATTAATATTAAAGATTAATTTTATTATATATACCAATTTTATTTGTTTTTCATTTAATTTAAATAATTTAATTGTGTGTTTTAACATAAAATATGTCATTAATTATAAAAATCTTGAATACAGATGAAAATTATACTTACATTTAAATCCAATTCTTGGGCCACTAGAATCTTTACACCATTTGCTTTTTGCATCGTACTCTAAGATTTCAATCTTAATTTATTCTGAAAACAAATTAATTAAAGTACTTATTCTTTGTTTAGTTGGGATTCCTGTAAGTAAATTAATGAATTTAGACAAAAATATTCCCTAAAAATAACAGTTTGATACGATCTGTTTCATTTCTAGTATTACTATACACAAGTATTTCTTCCGATTATCATTTCCAATGAGGCAGGGACTCATTAATAAAAGCGAGAATATTTAACTAATAATTTTGAATTGAAGCGTAGAAGCAACTTCAGAGAGATGTGGTTCGTATGAAATAAAAGTTTGAACTGATTAAAGTTTGTTGGTAAACAAGTAAAGAAAACTTTTTGGTCTACCTGATTTAATGAACAAAATTGAAATTAGTTTATGGCAACGAAATTCAAATATCTACAAATGAATAACGAATTAATAAATAAAACATTGAAATTTGTTTATGGGAATGGAATTCAAATGTCTACAAATGAATAACGAATAGTTAATTTTATAAGCTCTTTAGAGAACAACTTAGGAAACTTAGTTTTTAATTTTTTTACATGTAGATAAAGTAGGAACATATTGTATAAAATTTCATAAGACACAATCAACCAATGATAATTGATAGTTTAAAGTGTAAACCTCAGTACTCATGCAAACACTATACTTACTCATCATTGGTCCAATTCACTCGAGGCAAGTTATGTTAGAATATCTAGACATCGTGTATAACGGTTGTGATGACAACGGAGAATAAAAACAACAGAAGAGCGTAGTTATTGAAACAGAGTTAAGTTGTAAGAGCAGAGTTAGTTGTATACAGCCCACCAATGTTGTAAGATAGTCAATAAGCGTTTTACTGAGTACCTTGCATTATCATTCCACGTCGCCTTGTAAGCAGGCATGTTCTAACTATTAACTTTTGTATTTTGACCTTAATGGAAACAAATACTTCCAGTGCTTCCGTGTCCTTTCGGTGAGCACAGGGGTGCGTCGTCAGGATTTCGAGAACACCTCCATAGGCGTATCCCACTTTGTGGAAGACTTCTGCGTTTTGGAGGTGTGGGGTGGCTAGTCGGAAGGAAGGCTTGGTGTTAGGGTTAGAAGTAGGAGTATATATGTATATATACATAAAGCATACACCACCTTCAAACGTTCGCACAAATTTTGTACTGCTGAGTTGATATCACTATCTGAAACATATGTTTCCGCTATGTTAGGACCATAGTTAGAATCTCCTGAAAATTTGATCCTTTTTTTTACAGATTCCCTATCATAAGGATTTTTGCGCTTCCGCTCTTTTTCATTACCCTGAGCACTTATAAATTTTTTTAGATTTTTACCTGGACTTTCATTAAAATATGATTTCCAAGGTTTTGTATGCCAATCTGAACCATAATTGTAAGAGAGGACGCTTAAATGAGCTCGTATTTGAAATGACTTTCTTTGAATCAAGTTCAATCTCTTTCCCATATTGAAACGAGCCATTATATTCATAAAAAATTCTGCTTTATTGTTGGTTTCTTTATCAAGAAGTAAATCTGCCTTCACTAATAATTGCTCAATAGCACCAAAAAGATGGTGATGCAGGCCAGAAGATATAAGTTGAGTTGTTCGATCATTAGAAACGTCTCCAGTATTGGTGCACAAATACTGTTTGCAAGCACTGTGATTACCATAAACGTGATATATTGAATTTCTAATATCGGCTCTTAGATTTTCTGGATCCTGCGTATTTGCGTAAATTGCAGATTGAACTGATTTATTTAGTTCATTAATAGTATCGCTTTTTAACATCTTTCTGGCATCAACAGGGACCCCTTGAGTATCTTTTTTAATTTTGTAAAGGTTTTTACTGAAATTTTTTAATACATGGTTCATGCATTCAATTTTAACAACCTAAAAAGTATTGTGTAAATATTTGTAAAACTTATCTAACTATTATTTTATATTACAAGTTTACCTCGTCTCCATATGGTACCTTTTCTTTAATATTTTTAAAAACTGAGGAATCACCATCTTCAATAAATTTTAAGTATTTCAACCCATGCATTTCTATGCTGTTATTAAATTCCTCTACTATTATATCCTGTTCCATTGAAGATGATGAACCGGACCAATTTTTAAAACAAATATGTGTTTTAGCAGCTTCATTATTGTTTTCGGCTCTAGCGCAAATACAACAGTATTTATTCCTTACACCTACGAATAATACTTTTCCTGTTGTTTTCCCTATTATAACAGCCTACAAATTATAACATAAAATGTTATTTGTTACATATCCGAATATATTATAAACTTACAGCTCCAGAATTTGCATTATACGTATGTCCATAGCTTCGTTTAGACCATCCTCCATCTAAATATCCATCAGTTATATATGGAATGCCATGTGAATCTACATATCCTTCCTTAATTGCAGCTTCACGTTCTAATTTTCCAGCTTCTTCCAAAGCAAGCCATAATGATTCTTTCCATACCTATAATATTTCATGTATAAAAACAATAAAAATTTCAGTAATGGTACTATAACACACCTGATCCAATTCATTTTGAATTTTATAATACAAATTTTTAGATAAACATGGAATATCCATTACTTTCAATAATTCCATTAAATGTGCGTAGGTGCTTCCTACTGAAAATGTTCCCCATACAGCTGCTCTATTAATTTTGGACCTTGTTTTCGGATTTTCTGTTGAAACTGATACTTCTTTGTCACAAATGTTGCATTTTAAAATAAATGTGCTTCTTAACCCACATCGCACTTCTTTTAGATAAACTAATTGTCCACCAGTGCACCTCTTGTTGTGTTGTACTTGAATTTTAGTTGTTATATTTAGGAAGTATCTGATATCTACAATTCGATAACCTGTCAATGAATTGATTTCAGGAACAACTTCTATATCCAAAGGAAAATTTTCAATTCTAAAATAATACTAATTAAGTCGTCGCCGTCAGATATGGTTTCCAAAAAAGATGAATTTTGCCAATTTG
Organism: Aethina tumida; assembly: GCF_024364675.1. NCBI lineage: Eukaryota > Metazoa > Arthropoda > Insecta > Coleoptera > Nitidulidae > Aethina > Aethina tumida. The sequence goes on from NC_065435.1 coordinate 31,855,992, forward strand.
AATAAAAACGTGCCGTTCATATTCTTCATTTATTTCTGAAAACGTTTTTCTTTCACTTTTGAATGGGGTTAAATTAGACTTAGTTCTAACAGAACGTAACGGGGTTGTTGTACCACATGGACTAAGAGCTTCTTCGTTTGGACGTGAATTGAAAATATTATCTAGTATCTCATTTAAAATATATCGGGAACATTGGATAGATTCTTTATAATTCTCAACTCGTTCTAAAAGTTTATCCACAATATATGATACTATTTTCTCTACTCCCCTTTTTCTTTGTACATTTACTTGTCCAAGAAGCAAATCTACGCGTTTTCGGCATTTTCTAGAATTAATATTGCTTTTATTTTATTATTGTATACTATTATATATAAATACATTATAATATACAGTGGTTCATGCTTCTTTGATTTTAAATTTCATAATTATGTGTCACTTGATATTCCAATTTTATAAAGTTAATTTAATTACATAAACTCGACCTTGGGGTGGTAATGCCATTCTGCAGCCGACTATATACTATATATGTAATAAAAATTTAAAACTACGATATTTATATTAAATTCACTAAATTCGATTTGAAATAAACATAATACATTCTTCAAATAAATCATTCTTTATTCATTATTTCACTGGGAGAAAAACCAACAACAAACAATGAACATGGAATATAGATGCAACCCATGGAAAACCAAGGACACAAAAATATGAAATAATATCAAAATTGTGACATATACAAGTAAAATTCAATTAATTGATGACATGAATTAACAAATATATATATACTAAATAATAATACAGCAATATAAATCAAAAATTGAATAAAAAACTTACCTTTAAGAGTTTACAATAAATTACACTTTGGCTCACGACTAAAATAAGACTAATTTGTTTCTTTGTTTGAAACTGTGACTGTTTCTTCAACCACCAAAACTGAACTAAAATTTCTGGTTCGTTTTAAATGTATACTGAATCGCACCCCTCTCATTGACCACTTAACTCAAGTACTACCCGAACAGAAAAATTCCATCCGTTTTGTTGATGTTATCACATTTCACTTAAATTTCGACACAAAAATACACTCAGGTCACATGCACTGGTTTGTATCACTCCTCACTCTAAGGGTGCGAAAGTAATTTTCGTGGCGCCAAGAGTATGTACTAAATGCAAATTTAGAGATAAGGTCACTATCCTACACAATCAAAATCGAAACAATAAGAATCGATTAAAGACTAACTTTGAGATCATTTTTTTAAATTAATAATAGATTGTAAATCGACATCCGTATTTGTATATCGTATTTATTATATTTGTTTATATGATAAAATGTGATTGGTTTAGAACTAACTATACGACACAAACCCCATTAGTAACTGTATACATTATTATATTTTTCATATATATTATTGTATCATATATTAATTTTATATAATTTTAATTAATAAAAATATATTAAGAATTCATTACTATTATAAATTTCATAATCTATTTACAACCAATAAATTCGTTATAAATATGAGATCTCGAGTGCGGTTCTGTCCCATGCAAAAAATTGTGCACACGAACGTTTTAAAACCGAATGTTTGTTTGATTTCGTGGCGGCACCACATTACGGGCTATGTTTTGTTTTGCGTCCTTTTCTGACCGAAAATGCGATTCCTTGTCTAGTAAATGCCGCTGTTAAGTTAAACTAAGCAATTTTATTTGTAAAGTTAAGTTATATTTAATTATTTGTGAATCTCATTTATAGTCTTCCAGTGTAGGTTGAAATATAAGGATGAGATTGATTCGAAACATTTCTACCATCAACAATATTATATCAAATCGAAAAATCATCACGATATTCCTTTGCTGACACTGTGGATTAAAACGAATAGAATTATGAGAAAAGATATAACTGAACCACAATTTGGTGAAATATTAATACAATATAAGAATCAAATCAAGTTTTGCTTGGGAGAAGACAACTTTGTTCTAAATTACATACTTGTGACATGTGTCATAAGGAAACGTAATCTTAGCAACATAAATGTTATTTTATTTTTTTACAAACAATTGGTTGCTATTGAAGCTTGAATTAAATGTCGACGAGAGATCTGCAACTGATTTGATTTCAGTGACTCTCAGGGCACGTAATATAAATATTCAGACAGGAAGTTGCTATTTTTGTAACTGTTTAAATATTTCACCTTTTTAAATCAACAGTAAATTCACGTAGGTGATTCTCTCAGCTTGAATAACTGAGCGACAGATTTCAACTATGCACTTTCTTTTTCACCATTGGTTATCACCCTCAAATGATATACTAATCTTTCCATATTTGATACTTTTATATCGCACATTATTTAGATATTTCATGTCTGGATGACAAATTCAAATAATATCAACACAATTCATAAACCATATCATAAAATAGTGATTACTATTTTACAATTTTCTGCGTAAATATTGATTTGCAATCTTAGTTCGGTTGAAACTTATAATTAATGGCTTTCAGTTCTGCTAAAATTTTCATCTACTTTGGTCCATATATATTTTTGGTGTCTCCATATTTTCTTGAGAGTATGCGTGATTTGACAACACACTGACAACATCGAGAACTAAAGATGGAATATTTTTGTTCTGCTTATTCGCTGATCATTTAATCGCGATACTGATCATAGAAGATCATTTTATACTACCACACATCGCGGAGCCTTGTATCCTATCAAGCAGTATTCTTCTAAAATATCTGTAATAATGATAATAATATCATAAATGAAAAAAAAGTTTATGCTCCTATAGACATTCAAGATAAAGTAAATTGTGTTTCACCTCTTGAAAGTTTATAAAGATTTTTTAGAAAAGTACTACTTAATAGGATCCCAGGTTCCTATAATCGCGATTATAAATCAGCAACTAAGGCCAAGTTGTCCAATTTGTCAGCTCTCAAGAAAACGTGGAGACACTTAAAATATATATGCACAAACGTAGATGAAAATTTCAGCAAAATTACATATGATAGAGCTATTAATTATAAATTTCATCTGAACAAAGATTGCAAATCAGAAAATTGTAAAGTAGAAATCACTTTTTCATGATTTTGTTAATAAAATGTGTTGACATTATTTGAAGTTGTCATCTAGAGATGAGGAATCTAATTAAATTTTGACATAAAATTAGCAAATTTGGAAAGATTGATATCTTAGTGTTGTTTGAGGGTAATAATCCAACCAAACGTGATAGAAAAAATTCAGTACCTAGTTGAAATTTGCCGCTCACTAATTCTTGCTTAAAGAATCAACTACGTGAATTATCTTTTGATTTAAATAGGTGAAATATTTAAACATTTACAATAATAGCAACCTACTGTCTGAAGGTTTCGATTACGAGTCACTGAAATCAAATCAGTTGCAGATCTCTCGTTGATATTTATTTTGAATCAAAGAAATACTGTCTGTGATTCTGCATATAATTAACATGTGAATAGAAATTGTTTTTGTTAACATTGTTAACTTTATACTTAAATGCCGATATATATTTTGTTGCTAAGAGAGGTGAGGGATGAAATTGAAAGGAAGATAACTAGCCTGATGTATACATAAATAAAATTTTAATTAATTAGTAATTATAAAAATAAACGGACATTTGGGAGTGAGTATTGGATTGAGTAACGTTTTGCAGACTTTCATGTTTCAATAGAAACGAAGGAAGTTTGTTTGTAAAATAAAAGAAAATAACAATTATGTTGCTAAGATTACGTCACCTTATAGCATGTCACCCTGTCCAATTATAGGCAAGAGTTATGGTTAATTCAATTAATCCTAATTCGAAATATGTAGTTTAGAAACACGTTGTCGTCTTTCAAGTAAATTTGAATTGATCTTGCATTGTATTAATATTACATCAAGTTGTGGTTCAGTTATATTTTTTGGTATAATTCTATTCGTTTGAATCCACAGTGTCAACAAATTGACAGAGCAAAGAAATATCGAGATGAGATGAGTTATACTAAATGGTAGAACTGTTTCGAATGAAATTCATCCTTATATTTCAACCTACACTAAATGACTATAAATGTGATTCCCAAATATTCATATATAATATAACTTTTCAAATAAAAGTACTTTGTTTACCTTTAAGTTATGTGGTTAATTTAAGATAAGTTTGGTTGTTAATAAATGGATTCGACCCATTGTCGATTTTTTTAACCTTCAACTATTCAGTGGAGGTACTTAAAAGTTATATGCAACATATTTTTTTAGGAAACACATTTAGTGATTACAGTACAGATTAAAATTTAAGGAAGAATTACTTCGGCACTAATCTAAAATTATAATTGCTATAAACAAGCTTCATTCTCAGATGATAGATGAGTTGAAACCTAGATCCACACTATGGAAACATTTCCATAAAATGAAAGTACCTGCTATATACAGAGATAGATATGTGGAACTCCAACGGGAACATTCTAGACCTCAACCTTTTTGGTAGAATTTTTGGATTTTTTTTTCATATTTCATAGCCTCAGAGAAAATATTCCCGATGTCGTCAGGTTTTGTCATGGCTCATTTCATCTTCATTTATATGATGGTAATCAGCCTTTCCATGTGACCGTAACTCCTCGTGCCCAACGAATCGTCAAAATACCTTAAAAAAGATATATAAAATTATTAAAGATTAATCATATTATATATACCAATTTTATTTGTTTTTCATTTAAATTAAATAATTTAATTGTGTGTGTTTTAACATAAAATATGTCATTAGTTATAAAAATCTTGAATGCAGATGAAAATTATACTTACATTTAAATCCAATTCTTGGGCCACTAGAATCTTTACATCATTTGCCTTTTGCATCGTACTTTAAGATTTCAATCTTAATTTATTCTGAAAACAAATTAATTAGGTATTAATGTGTTGTTTTAAGGAGCGTCATATATATGAAAGTACTTATTCTTTGTTTAGTTGGGAATTCCTGTAAGTAAATTAATGAATTTAGACAAAAATATTCCCCAAAAATAACAGTTTGATACGATCTGTTTCATTTCTAGCATTACTATACACAAGTATTTCTTCCGATTATCATTTCCAATGAGGCAGGGACTCATTAATAAAAGCGAGAATATTTAACTAATAATTTTGAATTGAAGCTAGAAGCAACTTCAGAGAGATGTGGTTCGTATGAAATAAAAGTTTGAACTGATTAAAGTTTGGTGGTAAACAAGTAAAGAAAACTTTTTAGTCTACCTGATTTTATGAACAAAATTGAAATTTGTTTATGGGAACGGAATTCAAATGTCTACAAATGAATAACGAATAGTTAATGTTATAAGCTCTTTAGAGAACAACTTAGGAAACTTAGTTTTTAATTTTTTTACATGTAGATAAAGTAGGAACAAAATGTATAAAATTTCAGAAGACACAATCAACCAATGATAATTGATAGTTTAAAGTGTAAACCTCAGTACTCATGCAAACACTATACTTACTCATCATTGGTCCAATTCACTCGAGGCAGGTTATGTTAGAATATCTAGACATCGTGTATAACGGTTGTGATGACAACGGAGAATAAAAACAACAGAAGAGCACAGGGGTGCGTTGTCAGGATTTCGAGACCACCTCCATAGGAGTATCCCACTTTGTGGAAGACTTCTGCGTTTTGGAGGTGTGGGGTGGCTGGTCGGGAGGACAGATTGGTGTTAGGGTTAGAAGTAGGAGTACTTTCAGGATTTACCGATGGTATCTGTAGTTTAGCAGACAGCTTACTGCATTACTTACTTTCATTCGTTTTAATTCACCCTCTAGTTCCGAGATTTTAATCTTAACATCTAGTTTTCGGGTACCTCTTGGCTTATCTTTTTCGCGGACACTACACATGGTTTATTGGTTTAGTAACCGAGGTTGCCAGCCAAATTAAAAACTCTTCTCTTTTGTCTGAATATGGCAACTCTTATAACTAAATTCAAACAGAAGGACGAACGTTATGTCTAACTCCTTTTGGGGGTCTGATATCAGTGTAGCTCTTTGCCGAATTTTGCTGTTGTTACTTAATTTTCAGAGAATATGCAAGAAATTGCAGTAATTTATTCAATCAATTAATTGAAATACAAAGGATGAATCAACAAAAAAGACAACTACTACTGTGCTCTTGAGCTGTTTCTCTCAAACAGATTCTCACTACTTCTTGATCACCAAGGTTACCTCGGTCGCCTTCATTTGTCAATTGTTATTGTTTTTTAACATACTTTATTCTATTTTATTGTTTATATTAACGTTATGTCTAACTCCATTTGGGGGTCTGATGTCGGTGTGGCACTTTGCCGAATTTTTCTGTTGTTACTTACTTTAGATAGTTAACTCTTTCGGAACTTGGAAAGGAGTCGCGCTCAGGGTTTACCGGGCGGTTGACCTTTCTTTCTGCCAATAGAACCTGGATTTGAACCGCCTTTTTCTTTTCTTCTTTCACGGTTTTTGCTGGCGATGTGCCGTCCGGTTCCAATATAATTCGGAACCACTCGACCTTTTGCAGGCACACTTGCTGTTTTCCCATTTCATTATCACTAATTCGGTTATTAAACTGTTTATAGTACGAAAACAAAAATTTAATTCAGTTGTTTCTTGGATTGGTAACTAAGGTTACCAGACAAGTAAACAAATTTTTTCATTTGTCTGAATTTGGTAACTAACTAAATTCAGACAAAAGATGGACACTAAATAAACACAAAAATATCACTACAAACTCTTTTGAAAACTGAGGTGTGAGTGTGATGGGAATAATAGTCGATGTTACAAGATCACTGATCGTTTATTATATTATTACAAAGTGTGCTAGAAACGTCAAAGACTAAAAACTAAGAACTAAAAACCCTGCGTAGCATGACGCTTGCGTTAGGGCATCTATACAGAGGGTTCCAAGTATCAATGTGCAATTTCATTCCTTAACAAACACTTTTCCGTAGTTGCTACTCAAATTTGGATAAATGACGATTGTTACCGCTGCCATTGGTAACGACAGAAAGGTCTCTTATTGTTAGCAACTTTTGTCAATTGTTCAAAGTGCAACCAGGGAATATTGTTAATAGTATCAATTTTTCTTTGAGTTGTTCGTCCTTCTTCTGTCTGAATTTAGTTATAATAGTTACCATAATCGAAAGAGAAGAGTTGATAACGCTAATCCCAAATCTTTATCCCAACCAGCCACCCCCACTCCTGCAAAGTCTTCCAGCTCCAAAACTCAGGAACTCGGACACCCCCAAGGAGGTGATGTCGAAATTGTCTAACTACGATGCACCCCACCAGTTATGATTCAGTGTTCAAATTTATGTATATCGAATTGCATTAAAGTATTTTAATCCAAGTAGACTAAGAATTAGAAGAGACGTAGAGAAGTAACTTTTAAATTGGTTTGGGAAAAAACAGCGCTCATGATTAGCCGTCCCAGATCTCAGTTTCGGTTAATATTTTTTGACAGCTCATTGACAATCTTGGCAACTGATCTTTGTGTAATTTCGTTTTGTTTTGTGTCCAATCCTATAATACTCTTTGGCGAATTACTGAGAGAGGTTATTTCAATTTGCCAAAATATGCGGAAAGTGGGAAGGTCCTAATTATGTGATGTGAATGTATAAGTTTAACATAATTGAAAAAAAGCAGCCAAAAAAGATGTTTAAGTGTTATTATTATCTTATCAAAGAAAATATATAAAATTTTGATATTTGTTAGGAATAGCAATGTCTAATTAACAATTCACACACTTTTGTCGATGCATATTCTTCAGACAACAAAAGTATGTTTTACTTTTGATTAATAAACATATCGCCTTCATTGCTGTTGAAACCTGAATATGTACAAAATATCATTTGATTTCAAAACTGATCTTGAACAATTATTTGGTAACTTCTTACAATTTCGTCATTGAAAAGATAAAAACAACAAAAGAAATAAGTATTTACACTTCGTTAGCTGTTTGTTTCACTTTTTTGCCTTCAATGCAGACACAAATCTAATATTTTTGTTTATATTCAAAAAATAATTATAATTTTGTCCAGATTGATGTTTTCAATGAACTCAGAAGTCTTGATTTATCTAGTAATAGAGGTCCTTATGATATTCCTTCTACAGTATTGAATGAATTGTGGATTCTCATTAACAAAGCCTCTAACAATGAAATTTAAAATGTTTTCAAAATCTACTTTATTTCCTAACGTACGTAAAAAATCGTTTGTTATACCTACCTTAAAGGATGGAGGTAGTTTACTTGTTGTTTTCCAAAATTGTCCAAAAAAATCATTTCCAAAATAATTATGCCTTAGTTCCAAAATATTATAAATGAGAGTCAACATGAATTTTGCAAATGTAAACCTTCTGCGACCAACCTTCTTATTTATAACCTCTCGACAGTTGGTGCTCTTGAAAATCATTTACAGGTTGATGTTGTTTATACAGACATTTAAAAGGCATTTGATAGAATCTGCCATGATTTATTGTTTGCTACACTAAATGGGCTGGATTTGTCAAGTAATTTTTCCACTGTAAATAATCATAACGATTGCAATGTAAAGTGATTAGTTTATATAAAAAATTAATCAACACCATATTCGCAAGTTATACTTTAGATAAAAGATTTTAATGTAATGTGTTTGAAATTTAAAAATGAGTAATAGATTGGGCGGTAGTTTTTCTAGAAAAGTGGGTTCGGCTCAAGCTAAAATGAATTTGGGTAAATGTAAAAGAAAAGCTGGATCATATCTTGGTGCTTTTGCCCACACATTAAAGTAGCTTTTTACACAAATACTGCTGTAGGATCCCAGGTTCTGCGATGTTTTGTCGTATAAAATAACCTCTTTCCATAATCGGTATCGCGGATTATATGTACAGCAATTAAGCAGAACGAAATACTCTCACATTAGCTGTCAAAATTGCCAGAGTTGTCAAAACGTGCGGACTCCTTAGGAACTCGTTAGGAATATTTAAACAATTACAATAATGGCAACTTGATGCCATTATTGTGGAGATGTCGATTACTAGTCCTGAAAGTCACGGAAATCAAATTAGTTGCAGATCTATCGTCGACATACAAAAACTGTCTGTGATTCTGACAGATAATTAACATGTGAAAAGAAATTGTTTTTGTTAACTTTGTTAACTTTATATTTCCATTAGAATAGATTGCTGCTAAGAGAAGTTCCAACTATTATAATTTAATTTGAATATGTGATACGAGGGATGAAATTGACGTGAGGGATGAAATTGAAAACAGGATAACTAGATGTAAATACACATAAATAAAATTTTAATTAATTAGTAATTACAAAACTAAACGAATATTTGGGAGTGGGTGTGGGATTGAGTGACATTTTGCGAACTTTCAAGTTTCAATAGCAACGAAGGAATTTTGTTTATCAAATAAAAGAAAATATTATGTTGCTAAGATTACGTTTCCTTGTGACATGTGCCAGACGTTACAATATAAACAAAATATGTCCAATTAAACCTCATTCGAAATATGTAATTTAGAAAAAAGTTGTCTTCTTTCAAGTAAATTTGATTTGTTTCTTTCATTGTATTAATATTACATCAAATTGTGGTTCAGTTATATTTTTAATATATTTCTATTTGTTTTAATCGAAAGTGTCAACAAATTGACAGAGAAAAGAAATATCGAGATGATTTTTCGATTTGTTATAATAACTTTAATGACAGTGATTCATTTATTTAATGACCACGTTACAAATCACATCTGTGTGTGAAATGATATGGTCAAATGTCACGTGTTGATTACCAGGAAACTTTTGCACAAACAGTCAGGTGAGATTCAATACGATTGTTACTATCTGTGGCTGTACAAAATAATCACAAAATCAAGTAACTAGACGTAAAGACAGCATTTTTATATGGTGAACTTGAACACACCTATTTATGACTTAACAAGAAGGGTTGGATCATGACGAAAACATGGTATGTAAATTGAACAAGTCACTATATGGGTTAAAACAATTCCCTCGCTGCTGGAATGCAAAATTCGACTCTACACCGAAAAGAGTTTTAGTAGTAGTTTTAGTATTTATACGGAACATATTTTAAACAGATTTGAAATGACTAATGCTAATCCTAATACTGTTCCAGTCGACCCTCACATAAAGCCACAGTGGGAAGATACTACCTCACTTCTGCTGTTCATAATAACACAGCTTGTTCCGTCAAATTTTATTTGGCTACCATCGCAAATAATCTGACTTAGAGACAATAGATTTGTTGCCAGTTTAGGAACACAGAATACTTTTGTAAAAAGCACCTTTTTGTTTTGACCTTCATCGTCATAATGGTCCAACCTCACTTGTACTGAACATTGCACAGATTATACTTTGTTGTCTGCGACTCTGATTTTATGTATGACAGGAGCCGTCATATTTTCAAGCATGTTCTTACGTCTTGTCATGTGTGACGATGCACCGGAAGCCACTTGCCATGGGTCATTTTGGCTGGATGTTGCCTCAAACACAACAGCATATGATGAACTACTTGCTTTTTGTTGAACATTCTTGGTCCTTACTTATTACAAGTGTAGCACCCTTACTTACTTTGTTTCTTGTGGTTGTTATTGTTGACTGAGAATACTGTTGAGTCACATTCAGGTTGTTTAACATTTTGTGATATGTTGATTTCACAGAAATTGAAGTTATCTTCATGCCGGAGCTTTCAATAGCAATAATCATTGGTTGATAGGAGGACTCTGGTAGACCGGAGAGTAGCAATGTAACTAGCCATTCATCGTCAACTGCGAAACCAATGTTTCTGAGCTTGCGAGCAGTACACATAATTTTGCTCACATATTTCTCTACGTTTTGACATACAGTAAGTGAAGTATTATAGAGATCACGCAGCAGCCCATCACAGCGTGTCAACAAAGAGTCATCAAATACTTATGAAAACGTAGCCCATACTTCTTTTGCAGTACTACTCTCTTGCATGTGCACGTAATTTATTTAGTCAACTAGTAAATTTATCTTAGTTTTTGCCTTTGTGTCTCGTTTTGTGTCCACAATGACACATGTGGTGGGGTCTATGCAGTTCCACAACCACTCTTGCTGTAGGAATGTTTTTAGAGCAAATCGCCATGTTACGTAATTATCTCGGCCGGTTAACTTTTCAATTAATGCGAATTAATTGTTTGCTGACAATTTAAGAACCCTTATTCCAGATGTTACGAGAAAACACTTTTCAATTATCGTATTGACGTTTTAGGTTAACTTCAATACTTTTCTCAGTAAGTAAGCCATTCTGGGCTTCCCTGGGCTTTTCTGGCTCCATAACCTATTAAATTTTCTTAAAAGAATTCATTATTTCAGGAGAAAAACTTATATTTAAGAATTTAGTGTTAAAATTACAACTTAACTGTCTACAGGCGCACAATACAAATTACAATTTTATTAGTTTATGTGTAGTTTCAGTACACTCCTACAGGTCATCGCATCAGTTACAATTGGATTCCCAAGAGGAGATGAAACATTATTTGTTTTAAGTTGTGTTATAATTTTTAATTCTTAATAATAGCGTAAGCTTCATTGCGCTCTAAATTAGATTTTTTTGAGAAGAATACTTTAGGTAAACTACTTCGGGTTAACAAGACAGCAATAAATTAACTGAGGAATGCATATTATCGGATTTTGTAAGCTGGGTCAGCTCCTTGATTAATATTTATATGATCCCATTTCCGCACATTTTGGCAGACTGAAATAACTTCTTTCTGTAATTCGCCATAGAGCATTATAGGATCGGACACCAAACAAAACAAAATTAAGAGAAGGCTCTTCTAATTCTTAGTGTACTTGGTCTATAATACCTTAATACAATTCAATAGGAGGAGTAGGGGTGGCTAGTTGGGATAAAAATTTGGGATTAGCGTTAGGAGTAGGGGTACTATCAGAGTTTACCGATGGTATCCCTAGTTTAGGCGACAAAGCTGTGTAAGCACTCTTTCACTCTCTGTATTCTCACCTTCTAGTTCCAAAATTTTATTCCTAAGGAAATCGGGTACCTCTGGAAACGTCAGCAGACGTTTGGGTTTTATTGAGTTTTTCACTTAGCTTTTCTTTTTTCCGGACCCTACACATAGTTTAACAACAACTCTTCTCTTTCGATTATGGTAACTATTATAACTAAATTCAGACAAATGAAGGACGAACAACTCAAAAAAAAAATTGTAATTTTCAACAATATTCCCTGGTTGCTACCCACACTTTGAACAATTGGCATAAGTCGCTAACAATAAGAGACTTTTCTGTGGTTATCAATGGCAGAGTGTTGGTAGTGATATTTTCGTTTTTATTTAGTGACCCTATTAAAGTTCCTATTAAAAGACAAGAACCGTGAAATAAGGAAAGGAAAAGGAGGCTCAAATCCAGGTTCTATTCGCAGAAAGGAAGGCGGTACCACATCCAACGACACAGCTAATTATTGTAAAGCCCCAGTTTTGATCGGTTACATTAGAGTACATTGGAGTACCAATTAATTCTCTGTATCGTGTGGGGTCTTTGAATGGTTTTAAATCTCTGTTAAATTTTGAGTGGCAGTCATACGGTGTTTTAATTGGATTGCAATCTACCATTCTGAATTTCTCTAAAATATATTTTTTTTGTTTAAGTCTTACTCCTTTCTTACTTTGGTTAATTTTTATTCTAAAGAAAAATCTAGCAATCTTTGATCTTCAATTTCTCAGCTAATTCTCTCTTAATTTCATTACCAGTTTGTTTTTCGACAGTTTTTTGTACTCCTTAAATTTTTCAAAAGCTTCTCTCTTTGACTTATGGAAAAAAACCTGGCACCACCTATTATAATCGTCTATTAATGTAAGAAGATATCTTGATCCACCGCTGAGTCTGACTCGCATTGGTCCGCAGATATCTGAATGAACAACATTCAGTAACTGCTTACTTCTTCCTTCTCTGTCAGTAAAGGGTTTCCTTGCTTGCTCACCTCGTTGACATTGTCACACCACATGGGTAATTTATCATTATCCAATTTATTACCGTGTACCAGTCGCTTTCTGTACAAATCCTGTACGCCTTTACAATGTAGGTACTCCAGTTGTCTATGCCACAGGACCATTTTGTTTGAATTTCTATGCATTATTCATTTGCAGATATTTGAATTCCGTTGCCATAAACAAATTTCAATGTTTTATTTATTAATTCGTTATTCATTTGTAGACATTTGAATTTCGTTGTATATAAACATATTTCAATATTTTTCATAAAATCAAGTAGACCAAAAAGTTTTCTTTATTTGTTTACCACAAAACTCTAATCACTTCAAACTTTTATTTCATAAGAAACACATCTCTCTGAAGTTGCTCCTACGCTTCAATTCAAAATTAATAGTTAAATATTCTCTCTTTATTAATGAGGTTCTTTCTCATTGAAAATGGTAATTAGAAGAAATACTTATGTACAGTAGTGCTAGAAATGAAACCGATCGTACCCAACTGTTATTTTTAGGGAATAGTTTAGGCTAAATTCATTATTTATATTTACAGGAATTCCCAACTAAACACAGAATAACGCTCCATAAAATAACACATTAATTTGTTTTCAGAATAAATTAGGATTTTTTTTATTGGAGCAAAGAAGGGGAAATCTACAAGACGTAGTGCCGGACTTTACCGACTAAAAACCCCTCTCCGGGCACCGATCCAAAGATCATGGCCTAAGAGTAGTTAACCATAAAGGTTTAGGAAAATAGAAGGGAAAATTAAAGAGGTACGTAACAATCGCTACATAGTAAAGAAAAGATGTCCCAAAGAGACGCAGAAGTCTAGACAGCCAAGAGACAAGGTCTCTTGTATCTGTCGGATTCACAGGGTTGGATATCATGCAAGCATGCAATCTCCGGATTAGAGTGTTGAAAGATAGATCTCCGGAGATTGAGGGCATGCTATTTTCTCTGAGGCTATGAAATATGAAAAAATATGCAAGAAATACGAAAAAAGTACAAGAAAAAATAACAATAACAGAGAAAACAGCATTACCAAGAAACCGTCTTCAAAAGTTCTATCAAAAAGGCTGAGGACTGGAATGTTCCCGAACTCTCTGCACTCTGTAATATTGTATAACTTTGGTTAACTTTTGATATATATACAAATCGGGATTCTTTTTTACAGTTTCAAAGACATTTTAGTGTTTTGTTAATATATCATATGTCCTAACTTTATTTGAGTGAACTTTAAATATGTTATGATATGGTAATATTTTGATCCAGCAAAATTAAAGCCCACGGGAAATTTTCATGTGGCTTGATTTCCGAGAATTTCATAATTAATTAACACTATTTGAAATCAGAGCTCTAAAATAGATATATTTCGTTATTAATGTAATTGTTACAATATTCCGCCTTGATTAACTGCAATAAATTATGTATCTAAGGGAATCCAAATTTAAAAAACAATAGAACACTTGTTGTAACCTAGCATCTGTTATTTACAACTGTTCCCAAAACTTAATTTAAAATATTAACAATTTCAACATTCAAGAGATGCTGCGAAACTTTAGAACAGTAGGTGTCTCACCATTCAAAAAATCAACAACTACATATACGCCATTAATTTATTTCAGATGTAATTCATGAGGAATAACACATAATTTCTAATGGAAGTCAAATTTGATGATTAACATCAGTGAATCAAATTTAAATAGAAAATGTGTGTGGTTTAAATTAATGGTTAAGACTTGAATAATACTATATGGAATAAATAATGAAATTATTTATTAACAATTTCTTAAAACGAGAGAATTAATTTTTGAGAACTCTGGTTCTGTACGTGTGTTTTGACAACTAACTGTCAACTGATGTTGGAGTTATTTCATTTTGCTTGTTGGCCGATTTTATAATGGCCTTACCAAGTATACAAAGTTGTTATTCTAAATTGTCGAGATATTCTGAACACAGGATCCTATAATAATAATCGAGGAGCTATTTTCCTGTCACAGTTAACTGTGTGGCATTCTGCTGATATAATTTAATTTACAATGCGAAAAAATATCTTATTCTTGAAAATAAAGCTTACGCTATAACAGAGTCAAGAATTGAGACGCAATTTACTTAGAAAATCATTTATTTAGAATACCGATCAGACATGTAGTAGATGTTAAGATTCTGCATATAGCATATAGGTAAACCAAGTAAATTGTGTGTCACCTCTTGAATGTTTATCTTTCTTTTCAGTTATGTTTTACCTTATTGCACGGTAAAGTAGTTTTTTTAGAAAAATACTACTTAATATGATCCCAGGTTCCTATAATCGCGATTATAAGATTAGCAACTAAGCAGAATGAAAATACCCCAACATACCCAAGTTGTCTAATTTGTCAGCAAATTGTCAAAACGTGTGTAGTGGTTACGGGCTCTCAAGAAAACGTGGAGACACTTAAAATATATATGCACTAAAGTAGATGAAAATTTCATCAAAATTACAAATGATAGAGTTATTAATTATAAATTTCATTTCAACAAAGATTGCAAATTTTTACACAGAAAATTGTGATTTGATTTTGTTTATAAATTGTGTTGTCATTATTTGAACTTGTCATCTAGACATGAGGAATCTAAATA
Organism: Aethina tumida; assembly: GCF_024364675.1. Taxonomy (NCBI): domain Eukaryota; kingdom Metazoa; phylum Arthropoda; class Insecta; order Coleoptera; family Nitidulidae; genus Aethina; species Aethina tumida. Next base: position 31,871,585 of record NC_065435.1, read on the forward strand.
AATTTTGACATAAAATTAGCAAAATTAGAAAGATTGGTATCTTAGTGTTGTTTGAGGGTGATAATCCAACCAAACGTGAAAGAGAGAAATTCAGTACCTAGTTGAAATTTGCCGCTCACTAATTCTTGCTTAAAGAATCAACTACGTGAATTATTTTTTGATTTAAAAAGGTGACATATTTAAACAGTTACAATAATAGCAACCTACTGTCCGAAGGTTCCGATTACGAGTCACTGAAATCAAATCAGTTGTAGATGTCTCGACGACATTTATTTTCCATCAAAGGAATACTGTCTGTGAATCTGTCAGATCATTAACATGTGAATAGAAATTGTTTTCATTAACTTTATACTTAAATGCAGAAATATATTTTGCTGCTGCTGCTAAGAGAGGTGGGGGATGAAATTGAAAACAAGTAACTTGCCTGATGTATATACACATAAATAAAATTTTAATTAATTAGTTATTACAAAATTAACGAACATTTTGGAGTGAGTGTTGTATTGAGTGACACTTTGCAATCTTTCATATTTCAGTAGCAACGAAGGAAGATTACGTCACCTTATGATGTATGTCAGCCTGTCCAATTATAGGCAAGAGTTATGGTTAATTCAATTAAACCTAATTCGAAATATGTGGTTTGGAAACACGTTGTCCTCTTTCAAATAAATTTGATTTGATCTTATATTGTATTAATATTACATCAAATTGTGGTTCAGTTATATTTTTTGTTATAATTCTATTTGTTTGAATCCACAGTGTCAACAAATTGACAGAGCAAAGAAATGTCGAGATGAGTTATAATAACTTTAATGGTAGAACTGTTTCGAATCAATTTCATCCTTATTTTTCAACTTACACTAAATGACTATAAATGTGGTTCCCAAATATTTAAATATAATATAACTTTCCAAATAAAACTACTTTGTTTAAGTTTTGTGGTTAATTTAATTAATTTTAACCTCCAATTAGTTAGTGGAAAGAAGAACTTAAATGATATATGCGACATAATTTTAGGAAACACATTTACTGATTACAGTACAGATTAAATTTTAAGGAAGAATAACTTCGTTACTATTCTAAAATTATAATTAGAATAAACAAGCTTAATTCTCATATGTACTATGAGTTATAACGTAGGTCCGTACTATCGAAACATGGAACTCGGATGGCGATGTGTGGGACAAGAATTGAACTTCTATCCGAAGAAAATTTCGACACGAGGCGGATTCAGGTAGAGGCGTTACTTACCAAAATCGATACCTGGGATTTCGTTAGTGGTGAAGTATCAAAGCCAGTTGTCAGGGTGACACAAAAAGTGAATCAGCGCTTAAAACGTGGATGTAAATAAGATAAAAAGGTAAATGCGGACATAATCCTATGCATAAGCCCATCGGACCTCAAGACTATCAAAGGATGCGAGATTCCCAAAGATTGAAATTGGAGTCAATCCATGCTTCAAATGGGCCGTCACTATTGGAACAATTATTTTATATATTTTATATATAATATTTATTTAAGTATAAATAAAATTGGATAACGATAAATTACCCACGTGGAGTGACATATGTCAACGAGGTAAACAAGCAAGGATACCCTTTACTGACAGAGAAGTAAGAAGTAAGCAGTTACTGAATATTGTTCATTTAGACATCTGCGGACCAATGCGAGTCAGAACCAGTGGTGGATCAAGATATCTTCTAACATTTAGGTGTATTTTCTCATGTCAAAAGGAGAATTTCTTGAAAAATTTAAGGAGTACTAAAGAACTGTCGAAAAACAAACTGGTAATGAAATTAAGAGAAAATTAGCTGAGAAATCAAGATCAAAGAATGCTAAGTGTTTTTTGGAATAGAAATTAACCAAAGCAAGAAAGGAGTAACACTTAAACAAAAAAGATATATTTTAGAGAAATTCAGAATGATAGATTACAATCCAGTTAAAACACCCTATGACTGCCACTCAAAAGTTAACAGAGATTTAAAAATGTTTAAATCCCCACACGATACTGAGAATTAATTGGTAGTCTAATGTAGTCTAATGCAGCCGATCAAAACTGGGGCTTTACAATAATTAACTGTGTCTTTCTGACAATCGAACCTGGATTTGAGGCGCTTTTTCAGTTTCTTATTTCACCGTTTTTGTCTCTTAATAGGAACTTATTCTGAAATGGAACTGGCGAAGTGCCGTGTGGTCCCAATAGGACTCTGAAGCACTCGAACTTCTTGCAGGCACGCTTGCTGTTTTCGCATTTCATGACCGTTCAGTTATTAAATTGTTTATAGTACGAAAACCAAAACTTAATTCAGGTGTTTCTTGAATTGGTAACCAAGGTTACCAACCAAGTAAACAATTTTTTTTATTTGTCTGCATTTAGTAACTAACTAAATTCAGACAAAAGAAGGACAGATTTCAGTAGTTGCTACCCAAACTTGGATAAATGACGATCGTTACCGCTGCCATTGGTAACGACAGAAAAGTTTTTATTGTTAGCAACTTTTGTCAATTGTTCAAAGTGTGGTTAGCAACCAGGGAATATTGTTGATAGTAACAATTTTGGTGTGAGTTGTTTGTCATTCTTCTGTTTGAATTTAGTTATAATAGTTACCAAATTCGAAAGAGAAGGGTTGTTAATTTGGCTGGTAACATCGGTTACTAAATCAGTAAACTATGTGTAGTGTCCGGAAAAGAGACAAGCTAAGTGAAAAACTCAATAAAACCCAAAAGTCTGCCGACGTTTCCAGAGGTACCCAATTTCCTTACTGTTCAAATTTATGTATATTGAATTGTATTAAAGCATTGCATATTCTTCAGACAACAAAAGTATGTTTTACTTTTGATTAATAAACATATCGCCTTCATTGCTGTTGGAACCTGAATATGTACAAAATGTAATTTGATTTCAAAACTGAACTTGAACAATTATTTGGTAACTTACAATTTCGTCGTTGAAAAGACGAAAACTACAAAAGAAATAAGTATTTACTCTTTACACGTGAGCTGTTTGTTTCATTTTTTAGCTTTCAATGCAAACACAAATTTAAACAATATCGTTTTGTCATGAAAATATTTTTGTTTATATTCAAAAAATAATAATAATTTTTTCCAGATTGATGTTTTTGATGAACTCAGAAGTCAGATTTATTTAGTAATAGAGGTCCTTATGATATTCCTTCTACAGTATTGAATGAATTGTGGATTATAATTAACAAAGCCTCTTACCATGAAATTTAACTTGTTTTTAAAATGTGCTTTATTTCCTAATGCACAGAAAAATTCATTTATTATACCTACCTTAAAGAATGGAGATAGTTTACTTGTAACAAATTTAGGCCTGTATGAAAAATGTTTTGTATTCCATAATTGTCCAAAACAATTCATTTCCAAAATAAATATGCCATAGTTCCAAAATATTATAAATGAGAGTCAACACGGATTTTGCAAATGTAAATCTTCAGCGACAAACCTTCTTATTTATAACAATTCGACAGTTATCATTTACAGGTTGATGTTGTTTATACAGACTTTTAAAAGGCATTTGATAGAATCTGCCATGATTTATTGTTTGCTTAACTAACTGGGCTGGAGTTGTCAAGTAAGTTTTCCACTGTAGATAATCATAACGATTGTAATATAAAGTGATTAGTTTTTAAAAAAAAATAAATCAACACTATTTTCGAAAGTTACACTTTAGGTAAAAGGTTTTGATGTAATATGTTTGAAATTTAGAAATGTGTAATAGATTAGGCGGTAGTTTATCTAGAAAAGTTGGTTTGACTCAAACTAAAATGAATTTGCGTAAATGTAAAAGAAAAGCTGGTGAATATTCTGGTGCTGAAAGAGTTCAAACACAGAGGTTCAAGAATACAGATATTATTAAAAAGCACTGATTGCAGAACAATTTTTAAATGGGATGGACAGTAATTTAACATATAAATTCCAGCTTAAAGTATGCGTTATTGTTGAAGAAGAAATTATGAGTAGAAATATTTAATCTTTCCATTTCTCTGTTAACATCATCTATTACTGACTAGTAATTAATAAGTCAACTTAGTTGTCACGCCCTCCCAAATTCTGTCAATGTCAAAACTTTTCGGGTTATTCATCAAACTCTCTAATACCCTCAAAAATTATTTCTTTTTACAAATTGCAAATTTAAATAAATCATCCTAAGGACTCCATTTACAATTCAACGCATATGGAGAGTTACTACCACGATTTTAACACATTTTTAAAGCAAGTATGGAACATATAAGTAAAACAAGTAATCGTGTCTCACTTCTTGAATGTCTATAATAGTGTAAGCGTTCCTTTTAATTATGTTGCCCTTGTTGCACTATAAAATAGATATTTAGAAAAATACTGGTTAATAGGATCCCAGGCTCTGCGATGCTTTGTCGTATAAAATAACCTCTTTTTATAATCGGTATCGCGATTATAAGATCAGCAATTAACCAGAACGAAAATATTCCAACATTAGTTGACTAAGTTGTCAGAGAGTTGTCAAAACGTGCGTACTCGTTAGGAACACTCAAGTAAACGTGGAGACACTAAAAATATATATGTAACAAACCAACAAAAATTGCTATTACTTATAAATTTCTACTGTAAAAAGATTGAAAATCTTTACGCAGAAAATTGTAGAATAGAAATCAATATTTCATGATTTGGTTTAAAAGTTGTGTTGACTTTATTTGAACTTGTCATCCAAACATGAGGAATCTAAATAATTTTCTTCATAAAATTAGCAAATATGGTATCTTAGTGTTGTGGGAGAGTGATAACCCAACCAAAAGTGAAAGAGAAAAATTGTCGCTCACTAATTCAAGCTGAAAGAATCAACCACGATAATTTACTGTTGATTTAAAAAAGTGAAATATTTAAACAATTACAATAATGGCAACTTTTTGTTTGAAGGTTTCGATTACGAGTCCTGAAAAATCACGGAAATCACGAACTTTCAAGTTTCAGTAGCAACGAAAGAATTTTGTTTATCAAATAAAAGAAAATAACATTTATGTTGCTAAAATTACGTTTCCTTGTGACATATGCCAGACGTTACAATATAAACAAAACATCCAATGTCCAATTAAACCATATTCGAAATATGTAATTTAAAAAAAGTTGCCTTCTTTCAAGTAAATTTGATTTCAGTAAGAAGAAATGCTAGTTGTGCCTATGTTGATGATGGCCTGTTATTCTCAATTGATGAATCAGAACTAAATTAATTTAAAAAAAAAACTGAAAAACACATATTGGAATTAAAATAATGGAAACCCCAAGTATTTTTTTGGGAATGCAAATAGAAAGTTTTAGTATTTATGTGGAACAAATTTTAAACAGATTTGAAAAGACTAATGCTAGTCCTAATACTATTCCAGTCGACCCTCACATAACACAGCCTGTTCCGTCAAGTTTTACTTGGCGACCACCACAAATAATCTGACTTAGAGACAATAAATCTGTTGCCAGTTTAGGAACACATAATACTTTTGGAAAAAGCACCTTTTTGTTTTGACCTTCATCGTCATAATGGTTCAACCTCACTTATACTGAGCATTGCACAGATTATACTTTGTTGTCTGCGACTCTGATTTTATGTATGACAGTCATATTTTCAAGCATGTTCTTACGTCTTGTCATGTGTGACGATGCACCGGAAGCCACTTGCCATGGGTCATTTTGGCTGGATGTTGCCTCAAACACAACAGCATATGATGAACTACTTGCTTTTTGTTGAACATTCTTGGTCCTGGATTTGCATTTGAGGACTTTTATGACCTTACTTGTTACAAGTGTAGCACCTTGAATCCTTACTTGGTTGTTGGTTGTTTTCTTGATGACTGACAATACTGTTGAGTCACTTTCAGGTTGTTTAACATCTTGTGATAGTTTTGATTTCACAGAAACTGAAGTTATCTTCATGCCGGAGCTTTCAATAGCAATAATCATTGGTTGATAGGATTCTAGTAGACTGGAGAGTAGCACTGCAACTTCGAAACCAATGTTTCTGAGCTTGTGAGCAGTACACATTATTATACTCACATATTTCTCTACGTTTTAACATGCAGTAAGTGAAGTATTACAGAGATCATGCAGCAGCCCATCACAGCGTGTCAACCAAGAGTTATCCCATACTTATTTTGCAGTACTACTCTCTTGTATGTGCACGTAATTTATTGAGTCAACTAGTAAATTTATCTTAGTTTTTGCCTTTGAGTCTCGTTTTGTGTCCACAATGACACATGTGGGGGGTTTTATGCAGTCCACAACTTCTCTTACTGTAGATGTGTATTTACAGCCAATCGCTAGGTTACGTAATTATCTCGGCCGGTTAACTTTTCAATTAATGCCAATTGATTGTTTGCTGACAATTTAAGAACCCTTATTCCAGATGTTACGAGAAATCACCTTTCAAATGTCGTATTGACGTTTTAGGTTAACTTTATTACTTTTCTCAGTAAATAAGCCTTTCTGGGCTTAAAAGAATTTATTATTTCTCAAGAAAAATTTATATTTAAGAATTTAGTGTTAAAATTACAACTTAACTGTCCACAGGCGCACAATTCAAATTACAATTTTAACAGTTTATGTGTAGTTTTAGTGCACTCCTACCAGCTCATCGCATCAGTTACAATTGGCTTCCCAAGAGGAGATAAAACATTATTTGTTTTAAGTAGTGTCAAAATTTTTCATTATTTATAATAGTGTAAGCTACATTGCGCTGTAAATTAGATTTTTTTTAGAAGAATGCTTCAAGTAAACTAATTAGGGTTAACAAGATAGCATTAAGTTAACTAAGGAAAGCATATTATTATATTTAGTTCGCTGGGTCAGCATCAGTAATATTTACACGATCCACATTCCGCACATTTTGGCAGATTGAAATAACCTCTTTCCGTAATTCGCCAAAGAGCATTATGGGATCGGATACCGAACAAAACAAAATTACACAAAGATCAGTTGTCAAGATTGTCAATGAGTTGTCAAAGAATACGAACCGTATTCCATATCAGTCTTCAGAATTTTGCCAAACTAATTTAAGTGTTTCTTTTCTATGAAGCCTTTTTTCTAAATGTTAGTGTATTGATCTTTTTGCTTTAATTCAATTCAATATACATAAATTTGAACACTGAACAATTTCTAACATTATCTCAATCATCTAAATCTTATCAATATTAAAATTTGCCCTAATGTATATTAATTATTTCCTTGAAAAATATTACTTTTTACCAGTGTGCATTTATATTCGGATTCAAACTCAGATAAATTTTTATTTATTTATAGATTTTATTATGATTAACCATGAGTGACAATAAAGTATGTATCTAAGGACATTTATATAAAATTTAAAAAACAAAAGAAAACTTACTGCATTGTCCCGGATGTGAATCGGGACGGTCTCAGTCGGGGATCGTCGTATCGGTACGGATATTCGAATCGGCACGACTTGGGCGCCGTGTCTGAAGGACAAAACTGGTGGGGTGCATCGTATATATATATATATATATATATATATATATATCAGTCACTAAATCAATAAACTATGTGTAGTTTGAGGAGAAAAGACAAGCCAAGTGAAAATCTCAATAAAACCTAAAAGTCTGCCGGCGCTTCAAGAGGCCTTAAGATTAAAATATCGGAACTAGAGGGTGAACTACAACGAATGAAAGTATGTAATGCAGTAAGCTGTCTGCTAAACTGCTAGCCACCCCACACATCCAAAACGCAAGTTTTCCACGAAGTGGGTCACGCCTATAAAGGTGATGTCGAAATCGTCTGATGATGACGCATCCCTGTGCTCACCGAAAGGACATGAAAGTACTGGAAGTCTTTATATCCATTAAGGTCAAAAGCCAAAAGTGAATAATTGGAACAGTTTACCAGCATCTGGTTCTGATTTTTATTCCAATCATTGTGCATCAGTTGATATATTTTTAGTAACTGGAGATTGAAACCTGCCCCGAGTGAATTGGACTAATGATGAGTATAGTGTTTTCATGAGTTCTGTGGTTTACTCATTAAACTATCACTTATCATTAGTTGATTGGGATTTACTTTTTAGCAATATGGATGTTAATGATTGTGAGCACAAATCTTATGAAATTTTATAAAATATGTTCCAACTTGATCTACCTGTAAAAATATTTAAGAACTATGTTTCTTAAGTTGTTCTATAAAGGGCTTATGACATTAACAATTCGTTATTCCTTTGCAGATATTTGAATTTCGTTGTCATAAACAAATTTAAATATTTTTCATAAAATCAAGTAGCACAAAAAGATTTCTTTATTTGGTTACCACCAAGCTTTAATCAGTTCATATCGAAACATACCTTTCTTATATATAATTTGTTTTCAGAATAAATTCAATAAATCAAGATTGAAATCTGAAAGTACTATGTAAAAGGCAAATGGTGGAAAGATTCTAGTGGTCCAAGAATTGGATTTAATTGTACGTATAATTTTCATCTGTATTCAAGATTTTTATAATTAATGATATATTTTATGCTAAAACACACACAATTAAATTATTTAATTTAAATAGAAAACAAATAAACTATTTCGACGATTCGTTGGACATCAGGAATTAGTTACACATTGACAGACTGATTACTATCATATAAATGAAAATGAAATGAGCTATGACAAAGCCACACGATATCGGGAAATATGAAAAAAAAATCCAAGAAATCAAAAAAAGTACAAGAAAAAATCCCAATAAAGAAGAAAACAGCATTACCAAAAGTTCTACCAAAAAGGCTGAGGACTGGAATGTTCCCTTTGGAGTTCCACATATCTGTCTGTGTATAAAGCAGGTACTTTCATTTTGAGAATTAAGCATGTTTATAATAATTATAATTTTATAATTGTGGCGAAGAAATTTTTCCTATTGTAATCTGTACTTTATGACGGTAAATGCGTTTCCTAAATAATTATGTTTATATCATAAATAATTATGTTGTATATAGCTGTAAATCTTTCTACTGAATAATTGGAGGTTGAAAAAATCGACAATGTGTCGAAACCATTTTATAACACCAAACTAAATTGTCGACTTAAGTTAAACTAAGTAATTTTATTTGTAAAGTTAAGTTATATTTAATTATTTGTGAATCTCATTTATAGTCTTCCAGTGTAGGTTGAAATATAAGGATGAGATTGATTCGAAACTGTTCTACCATCAACAATATTATAACAAATCGAAATATCATCACGATATTCCTTTGCTCTGTCAATTTGCTGACACTGTGGATTAAAACGAATAGAATTATAAGAAAAGATATAACTGAACCACAATTTGATGAAATGCAATATAAGAATCAAATCAAGTTTTGCTTGGGAGAAGACAACTTTTTTTCTAAATTAAATACTTCTGACATATGTCATAAGGAAACGTAATCTTAGCAACATAAATGTTTTTTTTTGACAAACAATTGGTTGCTATTGAAATAAATGTAGACGAGAGATCTGCAACTGATTTGATTTCAGTGACTTTCAGGACACGTAATCTAAACCTTCAGACAGTAAGTTGCTATTTTTGTAACTGTTTAAATATTTCACCTTTTTAAATCAACAGTAAATTCACGTAGGTGATTCTCTCAGCTTGAATAACTGAGCGACATATTTCAACACTGAAATTTTCTTTTTCAACATTGGTTATCACCCTCAAATGATATACTAATCTTTCCATATTTGATAATTTTATATCGCAAATTATTTAGATTCCTCATGTCTGGATGACAAATTCAAATAATATCAACACAACTTATAAACCAAATCATAAAATAGTAATTTCTATTTTACAATTTTCTGCGTAAATATTGATTTGCAATCTTTGTTCGGTTGAAACTTATAATTAATGGCTTTATCATTTGCAGTTCTGCTAAAATTTTCATCTACTTTGGTGCATATATATTTTTGGTGTCTCCATATTTTCTTGACAGTATGCGTGTTTTGACAACACACTAACAACATCGAGAACTAAAGATGGAGTATTTTCGTTCTGCGTATTCGCGATACTGATCATAGAATGAAGGTATTTTATACTACCAAACATCGCGGACCCTTGATTCCTATTAAGCAGTATTCTTCTAAAATATCTGTAATAATAATAATTATAATATCATAATTGAAAAGAAAGTTTATGCTCCTATAGACATTCAAGAAGTGAGACACAATTTACTTGCTTTACCTATATGCTCCATACTTGCTTTAAAAATATGTTAAAATCGTGGTAGTAACTCTCCATATGCGTTGGGATGTAGATGGAGTTCTTAGGATGCTTTATTTAAATTTGCCATCTGTAAAAAGAAATAATTTTTGAGGGTATTGCAAAAATTATCTTCAAAAATTGATTGAATAAATCATATTGTGGAAGAGACTGAAAAACACAGTGACCAAAGGTTTTTTTGAAAGAAGGAAAATAACGGAGCGATTTTTAATTAAGGATGACTCAATTTGATTATACGGCGTTGTAGTGCATTGATTCAGTCAACCAAAGGGGCGGTATATATAACACGATATTGTACACTAAATACTCTCTGTACTATGTAATATTGTATAACTTTGATTAACCTTTAATATATATACAAATCGGAATTCTTATTTACAGTTTCTAAGACATCTTGGTGTTTTGATAATATATCATATGCCTAACTTTACTTAAATGAATTTTAATATGATTGGTAATATTTTGATTCAGCAAAATTAAAGCCCACGGGAATTTTTCATGTGACTTGATTTTCGAGAATTTCATGACTAATTAACACTATTTGAAATCAGAGCTCTAAAATAGATATATTTTGTTATTAGTGTAACTGTTCCAATATGATTGATTAACTACAATAAATTATGTACCTAAGGGAATTCAAATTTAAAAAACAATACAACACTTATTGTAAATTAGTAACTGTTATTTACAATTGTTCCTACAACTTAATTTGAAATATTAACAATTTCAACATTCAAGAGATGCAGTGAAACTTGAGAACACTAGGTATCTCATCATTCAAAAACTCAACAACTACATACACGCCATCAATTTATTTCAGATGTAATTCATAACACATAATTTCTTAAAAGAGTCAAATTTGATGATTAACATCAATGGATTGATTTTAAATGGAAAATGTGTAGGGTTTAACATAATGGTTAAGGCTTGACTAATACCATATGGAATAAATAATGAATTTATTTACTAACAATTTCTTAAAACAGGAGAATAAGTTTTTGAGAGACTCTGAAGCCGATGTCGTTTGTCTGCAGGAGACATTCCTAAAACCAGACATGGGATTCTTTATCCCAGGATACTCTATCCTCCAGGCTGATCGTTTTTCTGTAGCAGGTGGAGGGGTTGGCATTCTGATTCGGAACTCCATCAGGCACCAGAGGATCGATACGTCCCTCTTTCTGGGGGAGTCGATTGGAGTCGAACTCGCCCTAGAAAGTGGTCCGCTTAGGATTGTCTCGGCTTATGTTCGACCGACTGAGAGAGTTTCCTGACTCAATCTCCCGTCGATCCTGCATCCCAACTGTCGTACAGTCATTGCTGGGGACTTCAACAGTAAGCACACAGCGTGGGGTTGTGTAAAATCTAACACCAACGGCGGTTTCCTGCTGCGGGCGTCACTGGACTACCGGTTCTCGGTGGAAACCACCGAGACGCCAAACCACTTCCCTGATAGTCCCTCATGCCGACCTGATATCCTTTCCATTTTCCTCTGCAAAAATATCACAGAGGTGCCGGAGGTCATTAACCACCAGGTGTTGTCTTCGGACCACAACCCGATCTCCCTGGCACTTAACGAGAATTGTTGCCAGTGGGAGCCTCGTAAGAGGAAAACCAACTGGTTGCAATTCCGTTATTTAATGGAAACCACCGATTTGCGGTGCAGGATTTTGAACTCTGAAAGGGATATAGACGGTGAAGTGGATAGGCTGTCAAATGACATCCTGACAGCCTTAGAACGGTCGACGCATGCTTGCCCTAACATCTGCAAGCAGCATAGTCTTCCTGGCGAGGTTGTCACCCTCATCAGGAAGAAAAACCGTAGCAGGAAACTTTGGCAGCGTACTCGGGACCCCTTCATCAAGGCCCGGTACAACGCCCTGAGCCGTGAGGTCCGGGCCTGCCTGCTTGAACTCCGGAGCTCCTCGTTCCAGGAGTTCATAGCAGAGGCCGAACTCCATCCTCGTCGGACCTGGAAAGTCATAAGGTCTATCCGAGGGAGGCGTATGCGCTATCCGCACCTTGTTCATGATGGCATCAAAGTCGTCCTGGACAAGGATAAAGCGGAGGTGTTTGCAACTCCCTTGAGTGGCAATGCTCTCCAAACGCCAGTCTTCCTGGGTTTGTTGTAGAGCACAACTCCATCAGCCGTCAGGTGGACTCTATGACTTTCCCAAAACCTGATAGTGACATTCTTCCTACTTCTCCCAGCGAAGTCAGAGGTATCCTTAAAGCCCTCAATAACCGGAAAAGTCTCGGCTCAGACACCATCCCCAACGTGGCCCTTAAGAAGCTTGCTCAGGTGGTAATGCTTACTAACATTATAAATGCGATGCTCCGTCTCCACTACTTCCCGTCGGCATGGAAGGTGGCGACGGTAATGTCCATTTTAAAACCCAACAAACCTGCCCACCTTGCTAGCAGTTATCGTCCCATTAGCCTCCTTTCTTCGCTAAGCAAGGTGGCGGAGCAGGTTATTCGGACTCGGCTTGAGGAATTTATGGCTGACCAGCACATCCTGCCGAACGCTCAGTTTGGATTTCGTCGAGGCCATGGTACCGGTCATCAGATTTTGCGAGTGACCGAGGACATGGCTGGAAGGCGTAACAAGGGGCAGCATGGTACCATGTTGCTCCTTGATGTCAAGCAGGCATTTGACAGGGTTTGGCACGCTGGTCTAATACACAATCTGGCTTCGTTAAATTTTCCTTCTTATCTGATCGGCACTATCCGCTCTTTCCTTTCCAACCTCTCCTTTCGTTCCAGGGTTGGAAGCGAGTTCTCTTCTTCGAGAACTATTACCGCTGGTGTCCCGCAAGGCTCCAAACTATCTCCTACTCTCTTCAATCTCTATTGTAGCGACATACCATCTTGTCCTAGAGTTACTATAGCAATGTATGCCGATGACGTTGCCTTAATTAGCTCCCACAGATGTATGTTTATGCGGAGATCCATATTAGGAACTTCCTGCCTAAACTGCTCTGTTGGTACTCTCGATGGAGATTGGTGATCAATCGTTCTAAATCCGAAGCTATCTTCTTCTCAAATCGACGAAGGTTGCCACCTAAATTCCTTATCAATGATCACCAAGTTGAGTGGAGTCCCAGCGCCAAGTACCTGGGTGTCATACTTGACAAGAAACTCAGTTTCTCTCGCCAGGTCGCTTTGGTAAAGTGGAAAGCTCTAGCAGCCTTTGTTGCTTTGAAATCTTTCTTCCTTTCTAAACGTCTTTCCTCTTTAGTTAAGCTGCGTGTTTTTAACGCGACAGTCCACTCTCTTTTCACTTATGCTTTTCCTATATGGGGCACCGCCGCCCCTTGGCTCATTAGGTCCCTGCAAGGGACCTACATGTGGCTAGTGAGGTCGGCCCTTGGTGTCCCATACTATATTCGTAACAGACAAGTCTGTTTCGAATACAACATTTCCTCTCTTTTGGAGCTGCGGCGCAAACATGCCCTCAATCTCCGGAGATCTATCTTTCAACACTCTAATCCGGAGATTGCATGCTTGCATGACATCCAACCCTGTGAATCTGACAGATGCAAGAGACCTTGTCTCTTGGCTGTCTAGACCTCTGCGTCTCTTTGGGACACCTTTTCTTAAGTATGTGGCGGTTAGCTGCAAACCTCTTTAATTTTTTCCTTCTCTCTATTTTCCTAAACCTATATGGTTATACTCTTAGGCCATGATCTTCGGATCGATGCCCGGAGAGCGGTATTTAGCCGGTTAGTCCGACACTGCCTTCGACATCCAACAGAATGCGTCTTGTATATTTTCCCCTCTTTGACCCAATAAAAAAAAAGAGAACTCTGGACCTGTACGTTTGTTTTGACAACTGACTGACAACTGATATTTCAGTTATTTCATTTTGCTTGTTGGTCGATTTTATATTGGCGATACCAAATATAGAAAGATGATATTCTAAATTGTCGAGATATTCTGAACACGGGATTCTATAATAATAATGGAGGAGCTATCCTCCTGTGACAGTTAACAGAGAAACATTCTTCTGATACAATTTAATTTACAATGCGAAAAAACATCTTATAATTGAAAATAAAGCTTACGCTATAACAGAGTCAAGAATTGAGACACAATTTTCTTAGAAAAGCATTTATTTGGAATACCGATC